>NC_041394.2:317873095-318065595 GCF_900747795.2 Erpetoichthys calabaricus | reverse complement strand
TACATATATATATATATATATATACATATATATATATATATATACATATATATATATATACATATATATATATATATACATATATATATATATATATATATATATATATATACATATATATAGACACATACAGACACATATATAGACATATTTGTATATCTACATATATATACATATTTGTATATCTACATATATATATACACATATATACATATATATACATATACATATTTGTATATGTACATATATATACACATATATACATATACATATTTGTATATCTACATACATACACATATATCTATCTATGTATATTATATATATATATATATATATATATATATATATATATATATATTATATATATAGCTGATTACCCAGTGGATTCGCTCACTGAGTGCAAGAGAAAAACATAAAATGTATGTATAAAATAAGTTTAATTGCCAAATTTATTTTTCCACAAATAAAGAGCACTTACAATAACATAGAAATCAATATAAACAACATTAACATCATTATCATATGAGAATATGAAGTAATATAAAAGAAGCACATTGCATATAAATATAAATTATTAAACAGTAAAATGTTCTTCTATAATACGGTACCGTGGCTATTCGTTTGTCTGTCCAGGATTTTAAATCAGCTGTAGCTCGCAAACCGTTTCACCTATTGACTTGAAATTTGGTACACATATACTACGTCAAGTCTACTATTCGCTTTCCCACACATATGAACATACATACATACATATATATATATATATATATATATATATACACACATACACATATATACATACATACATACATACATAGTGCGTTGCAACACGGGCTGTGATTGTTACATGGGAGGGAGAGGACAAATCACAGCTTCCTGCTTTCTAATCGGGCTTGTGATTGCTGCTTTGACGGATGCCCAGATCCCACAGTATTTCCCCTTAGGAGAGGCGTTAGGCAAGTGTAATTGAATAGCGGTGCTGCAAGTTATTACTCTTTTTATCTTTATTTTATTTTATTGTAGAATCAACTCACAGCTGCGCGCACCAGTGCGTGCGTGGCGGATGCGTACGGCTGACGTTTTCATTGTCTACCACCTTCGCTAATTATTCTTGCGGCAGATTGAAGACTTAAGTGCCAGCTTAACTGAAAAATTAAAGAAAACATACAAAGTTTTAAAAAAAAATCAGTTTTAACGGGAAAAGATGCCGACGAAAGAAGAAAGCAGCGGGACGCTAGGGTGAAGAGCAAGCGCATCAACCTCTGAGCAAACGAATGGTAAACGTACAGTGAAAGGGGATAAATACTATGAATGGTCATGTCAAGTGTATTCACTCCACGTTATCGTGCAGTGCGCTGTTACTGGTATTTTGATAAAAGAATCTGAATAACATATAAGAAGCGTATAAATTATTAAACAGTAAAACATTAACATTTAAGAAGTAAAGATACATTGAGTACTACTGTAGTGCTTTCGGGTATAGTACATTTTTTGTTTGCCCATTACATGCATAAATGTATACATTTTTTGGTGTACCTACCCAAGAACACGCGACATGACCCGGCAGTTAAAAATTTACCGCTCCAGCAATTTTAACTCCGTTACAAAGTCATCTAATATGGTATTGCAAACGGCAGCATTTCTATAAACTCAATTTAAACTTACTGTTTACACCGTGCTTTGAAGATGCATAGTATGCGACACGTGTTTCGCCGTAATTGTGGGCTCATCAGGAGTACACAGTCACTGCACTCCCTTACAGGAATCGATCCTCGGACGTAGAGGCGAAGCCCCTAACGTTGTGCCACGGCGTGAGGTTCTTTCATTTGACAGCATGTAGATCGGGGAAATTACATTGCAGGCATTCGTAGTCTGATTCACAATCTGATTGTATGAGTGGTTACCTACCAGGTAACGCTTGTGGTTGGTGAGCAAGTCGGCTAACTTCTGCCGCGGTGCCCTCTTTCAGTTGCGAGAAGCAGATCATACAATGGTTGAAATAGTTTAATATATATAGCAAAATCACCGCGCTTCGCAGGGGCGAATATGGTATTGCAAACGGCAGCGTTTCTATAAACTTAATTTAAAGTTACGGTTTATACCGTGCTTTGTTTCATATTCTTTTCCTACCTTATCAATTGTGTAATGTGTTTTTTGAACAGGTTTGATTTATGGAAGTGATCACTCCTGCTGCGTTCAGTCACTTCACGTGAGCCGCTCTCTTGTGTGATGTTGCGATGTCCACGGGTTTATTTAATGTTAGCTAAGACCCGGCAGTTAAAAGTTTCTCGCTACAGCAATTTTAACTCTGTTACAAAGTGATGCAAACTCTCGTTTATACCTCGTGTCTTCTCATTAAACTTGTATCTCGCGAATATGGCATTGCAAACGGCAGCGGAAGCGTTTGTATAAAGTTAATTTAAGGTTACGCTTTACACCGTGCTTTTTTATACCTCGTGTCTTCTCATTAAACTTGTATCTCGCGAATATGGCATTGCAAACGGCAGCGGGAGCGTTTCTATAAAGTTAATTTAGACTTACGGTTTACACCGTGCTTTTTTATACCTCGTGTCTTATGAAGATGCTTGTATGCGTCACTCACTTGCTTCTTATTGTTTCGCTGCCTTGTCAATTGTGTAATGAACGTTTTTCCCGCGTGTGACTCGTGCTGTAAATGTCTTCCTTGTTTGTAGTTCACGTGATTACGTAGGAGGCGTGATGACGCGATACCTGACTCCGCCTCCTCCATTACAGTGTATGGACAAAAAATATGTTCCAGTTATGACCATTACGCTTTGAATTTCGAAATGAAACCTGCCTAACTTTTGTAAGTAAGCTGTAAGGAATGAGCCTGCCAAATTTCAGCCTTCCACCTACACGGGAAGTTGGAGAATTAGTGATGAGTGAGTCAGTGAGTCAGTCAGTCAGTCAGTGAGGGCTTTGCCTTTTATTATTATAGATATGTGTATATATATATATATATATATAAACACATATATTATATATATATATATATATATATATATATATATATATATATATATATATACACACATACAGATATAAATATATACACATATACACATATATTATATATGCATATACACATATATTATATATACATATACACATATGTTATATAGCAAAATACCCGCGCTTTGCAGCGGAGAAGTAGTGTGTTAAAGAGGTTATGAAAAAGTAAAGGAAACATTTTAAAAATAACGTAACATGATTAATGTAATTGTGTTGTCATTGTTATGAGTGTTGCTGTCATATATATATATATATATATATACACATATACACACATATTATATATATACATACATATACACATATATTATATATATATATAATATATGTGTATATATATATATATATATATAAACACATATATTATATATATATATATATATATATATATATATATATATATATATACACACATACAGATATATATATACACATATACACATATATTATATATGCATATACACATATATTATATATACATATACACATATGTTATATAGCAAAATACCCGCGCTTCGCAGCGGAGAAGTAGTGTGTTAAAGAGGTTATGAAAAAGTAAAGGAAACATTTTGAAAATAACGTAACATGATTGTCAATGTAATTGTGTTGTGATTGTTACGAGTGTTGCTGTCATATACATATACATATACACATATATTATATATATATATATATATATATATATATATATATATATATATATATATATATATGTACATACACACATATACACATATATTATATATATATATATATATATATATATATATATATATACACACACACACATATACACATATATTATATATATATATATATATATATATACATACATACATACATATACACACATACATGCACTTACAATAACATAGAAATCAATATAAACAACATTAACATCATTATCATATGAGAATATGAAGTAATATATAAGAAGCACATTTCATATAAATATAAATTATTAAACAGTAAAATCTTCTTCTATAATTTGCTACCGTGGCTATTCATTTGTCTGTCCAGGATTTTAAATCACCTGTAGCTCGCAAACCGTTTCACCTATTGACTTGAAATCTGGTACACATATAGTACGTCACATCTGCTATCCGCTTTATGGGTGATGATTGTATTACTCTTTTTATGTTTATTTTATTTTATTGTAGAATTAAGTCCTACCTGCGCACACCAGGGCGGCCGTGGGCGGATGCGTATGGTGTATTCACTCCATGTTATCGTGCATTGCGCTGTCACTGGTATTTTGATAAAAGAATTTGAACAACATATAAGAAGCGTATAAATTATTAAACAGTAAAACATTAACATTTAAGAAGTAAAGTTACATTGAGTACTACTGCAGTGCCTTCGGGTATACCTCATTTTTTCTTTGCCCATTACATGCTTAAATGTATACATTTTTTGGTGTACCTACCCGAGAACACGCGACATATAACCGACCGTGGGAGAAGCATGGATTTTAAACACGCGTTGAGTTCATCTGCTGGTCTCCCTCGTGGAATAACTGGTAATGTTTGACTAAAATCTACAGCGAGTAAAACGACATTACCTCCTTTTTTTTTTTACGATCTCTGAGATCTTGCTGTTTTCGGTTCAAGTCTTCATAAGCTCTTTTATGTTCCATGGTGTACTTATCCCAAACCATCATCTTTGAATGTTGCAAGACTTTCGCCTTGTATGTAGATCGGGGTAATTACATTCATTGCATTCCTAGTCTGAATCACAATCTAATTGTATGGGTGGTTACCTGGCAGGTAACGCTTATGCTTGGTCATCAAGTCGTCTAACATCTGCTACGTGCCCTCTTTTAATTGCGAGAAGCAGATATATATAGCCAAATTCTCGCGCTTCGTTGCGGCGAAGTACTGCTTTTAATTTTTTATTAAGAAGAAAAGAATTTGTTAAGGATCTGTTTTTTTGTGAAGCTCCCTTTTCACAGCTGTCGCGCTATGGCGTGTGTTTCGTTTATTTGACAGTATGTAGATCGTGGTAATTACATTCATGGCATTCGTTTTCTGAATCACAATCTGATTGTATGGGTGGTTACCTGCCAGGTCACGCTTGTGGTTTGTCAGCAAGTCGCCTTACGTACGCCAAGTGCCCTCTTTCTGTTCCCAGAAGCAGATCATAGAATGGTTTTAATAGTTTGCTTTCAAATAATGCAAAGAGTATGCGACATGTGTTTCTCCCTAATTCTGGGCTCATCAGGCGTACACACTCACTGCATCCCCTCTCGGAAATCGAATCTCTATCGTCAGCGCCAGAGGTGAAGCCCCTAACGTTGCGCTACGGTGTGTGGTTCGTTTATACCTCGTGTCTTCTCATTAAACTTTTATCTCGCGAATATGTTATTGCAATCCGCAGCGGGATCGTTTCTATAAACTTAATTTAAACTTACGTTTTACACTGTGCTTTTTTCCCTTATGAAGATGCTTGTATGCTTCACTCGCTCGCTTCTTATTGTTTCGCTCCCTTCTCAATTGTTTAATGAATTTTTTGTTCTTCGCGATTTGCGGCTCTTCCTTCATTTCTCCCTACTGCGTTCTTTTATCTCGCGAATATGTTATTGCAATCTGCAGCGGGAGCGTTTCTATAAACTTAATTTAAACTTACGTTTTACACCGTGCTTTGTTTCCCTTATGAAGATGCTTGTATGGTTCACTCGCTCGCTTCTTATTGTTTCGCTCCCTTCTCAATTGTTTAATGAATTTATTGTTCTTCGCTGTTTGCGGCGCCAAAGTTGAAGCCCCTAACGTTGTGGTCAGCAAGTCGGCTAACATCCGCCATGTGCCGTCTTTCAGTTGCGAGAAGCAGATCATAGAATGGTTTTAATAGTTTACTTTCAAATAATGCAAAGAGTATGCGACACGTGTTTCTCCCTAATTCTGGACTCATCAGGCGTACACACTCACTGCATCCACTCTCGGGAATCGAATCTCGAACGTCAGCGCCAGAGGTGAAGCCCCTAACGTTGCGCTACGGCGTGTGGTTCGTTTATACCTCGTGTGTTCTCATTAAACTTTTATCTCGCGAATATGTTATTGCAATCCGCAGCGGGAGCGTTTCTATAAACTTAATTTAAACTTACATTTTACACCGTGCTTTTTTCCCTTATGAAGATGCTTGTATGCTTCACTCGCTCGCTTCTTATTGTTTCGCTCCCTTCTCAATTGTTTAATGAATTTTTTGTTCTTCGCTGTTTGCGGCTCATCCTTCATTTCTCCCTACTGCGTTCTTTTATCTCGCGAATATGTTATTGCAATCTGCAGCGGGAGCGTTTCTATAAACTTAATTTAAACTTAGGTTTTACACCGTGCTTTGTTTCCCTTATGAAGATGCTTGTATGCTTTACTCGCTCGCTTCTTATTGTTTCGCTCCCTTCTCAATTATTTAATGAATTTTTTGTTCTTCGCTGTTTGCGGCTCCTCCTTCATTTCTCCCTACTGCGTTCACAGTCTTTTCACGTGATTACGTGGGAGGCGTGATGACGTGACACTCAACTCCTCCTCCCACGGCCATCGAGCTGCCGTCCATTACAGTATATTGTGAAAAAAGAGGTTCCAGTTATGACCATTACGCGTTGAATTTCGAAATGAAACCTGCCTAACTTTTGTAAGTAAGCTGTAAGGAATCAGCCTGCCAAATTTCAGCCTTCCACCTACACGGGAAGTTGCAGAATTAGTGATGAGTCAGTCAGTCAGTCAGTCAGTGAGGGCTTTGCCTTTTATTAATTAGAATAGATTGGTCTACCATATCTTTATAGTTCATATAAAATTTATTCATTCATTTACTAATATAGTAATCCCTCCTCCATCGCGGGGGTTGCGTTCCAGAACCCCCCGTGAAAGGTGAAAATCCGTGAAGTAGAAACCATATGTTCATATGGTTATTTTTATATATTTTAAGCCCTTATGAACTCTCCCACACTATTATAAACATTTCACGCACAATTATACTGCATAAACCCTTTGTATTCTCTTAGATATTAGGTAAGATTCGTTGAAATTATGTATGTAAACACAGTTTATATACATCCATCCATCCATCCATCCATTTTCCAACCCGCTGAATCCGAACACAGGGTCACGGGGGTCCGCTGGAGCCAATCCCAGCCAACACAGGGCACAAGGCAGGAACCAATCCCGGGCAGGGTGCCAACCCAACGCAGGACACACACAAACACACCCACACACCAAGCACACACTAGGGCCAATTTAGAATCGCCAATCCACCTAACCTGCATGTCTTTGGACTGTGGGAGGAAACCGGAGCGCCCGGAGGAAACCCACGCAGACACGGGGAGAACATGCAAACTCCACGCAGGGAGGACACGGGAAGTGAACCCAGGTCCGCAGGTCTCCCAACTGCGAGGCAGCAGTGCTACCCACTGCGCCACCGTGCCGCCCCAGTTTATATACAGTAAAACCTAAATATTATTTTAAAGATATCAAGCGTCTCCGATATCACATATGTTACAGCCATTACAGGCCACCAGCAATAAATACGTATAATGCAAGAAAAATTGTATACAGTAAAATGTGTGTACAGTGACACTAAACTATGTACATGTAATAAGTACTGTACGTAGATAATTAATTATGGTTACTCACCAACAATGACACAACGACTTGTCCAATAACGATGAGTTTAATTTTACTGCACAACAAAGGATAGCGTTACTGCTCTTCTAAAGGAGCCTCTTCAGGCGACTGTTTAGCACCGCCATTGTTCTTCTTCCAGCACTCTTCAATCCAAATCCCTAAAGCAGATTCCATCCAGACTACTGCCTTATCATGTCCACTTGCAACTCGTTTTGCGCCCTGGTTAAAGGACACTGCGGCTGTAGATCTTATATGCTTTTCCTCCTTTTTAAATAAAAAGAATCGTGGACTCATTGATGCTGTAATGGTGTCCTGCAGCGGTGTAGCTGTTCCCTTCCTTCAACATATCCAAAACTTTTACCTTTTCTGCAATCATTTGCATCTTCTGAATGCAATGCTGAATGAGTGAGATGACACTTCCTGGTTAATGCAGCACTCCGTCGCTGAGCCAATCAGCAGTACACAGGAACTTAACTGCGTGCTCTGATTGGGTAGCTTCTCAGTCATCCGCCAATAGCGTCCCTTGTATGAAATCAACTGGGCAAACCAACTGAGGAAGCAAGTACTAGAAGTAAAAAGACCCATTGTCCGCAGAAACCCGCGAAGCAGCGAAAAATCCGCATTATATATTTAGATATGCTTACATATAAAATTCGCGATAGAGTGAAGCCGCGAAAGTCGAAGCGCGATATAGCGAGGGATTACTGTACTCAAACCTGCTTAATCCAATTTAAAGTTGCTGAGGACTTGTAGCTATCCCAGCAGCATCTCTGGACAGTGTGCCAGTCCATTTCAGTGCCTAGATGTCCACACACAAACACACATCCCTACACTAGCACCCAATTTGGAATTGATAATTAACCTCACCTGCACAGTTCTGAGAATGTGAGAAATAAAACCAAATCCAGACACCTATGGTTAGAGAGTGCAAAATCCACACAGACTACACCTGGGTGTATGATGTAAACTCAACAAAAGTAAAATTTTGTGCTACACTGACTTTCAACAAACCATACAACATTACAAAAACCTTTTGTATATTGTGCTATAATATGTACACTAATTACATAAATTATTTTTAAATATAATACTAGAGCATCAACACATTTTACAAGTATTTACTGAATTAAGTACACTTGGTGAGACGTTCTGCTACTGTGAATGTATTAGACTTGAGAAGTCAGCTTTAATGAATAGTGAATTGAAATGACTATATACACCATTTATTTATCTGACATCTTTATCCAATGTGACTTGCAAGATGCAGATCACTAGCTCTTTCCTGAGCCACTGTAGGATGTAGTGCAACTTTATTAAAGATTAGATTAGATAGATACTTTATTAATCCCAAGGGGAAATTCACATACTCCAGCAGCAGCATACTGATAAAGAACAATATTAAATTAAAGAGTGATAACAATGCCGATAACAATGCAGGTATACAGACAGACAATAACTTTGTATAATTTTAACGTTTACCCCCCAGGGTGGAATTGAAGAGTCGCATAGTGTGGGGGAGGAACGATCTCCTCAATCTGTCAGTGGAGCAGGATGTGAAAAAAAACATTTCAAACTTGCACATTGAAAATGACAAGATCAAAAATGTGAAAATAGATAAAAAAAAGACATTTGGAAACTTTTTTTTCATCAAATTCAGTATTTAAGGGGATATTTCAAAGGGTGTGATGGTGTATCAAGTAAGAAGCTGACTCACAAGAGATACAGTAGTACCAATGACTTACAGCCTCACAATGTATTGACAGTATTCAGAGAGAGAAGTGAATAGGATTAAATGATATGTTCACAGAATATCTTGACTACTTGACTACTTTTCTCTTAGTAATATATCCTGTTTCACTTTAGCTGTCTGTACTGTACAACAGAAAAGCACTGTTTCTTAGAACAAAAACAGTGTGTACAGAAATAGAAGTTCTTTAAACATCAGCATGTTCTAATTTTCCAACATTTTCTTCTTCTTTCAGCTGCTCCCATTAACGGTCGCCATAGTGGATCAGCTGTTTGCATATCTTCCTTTCCTCTGTATCTTGCTCTGTTACATCCACCACCTACATGTTCTCTCTACCACATCCATAAACCTCATTTTATGCCTTCCTTTTTTCCTCTTGCCTGGCAACGCCATCTGTAGCATCATTCTCCCAATATACCCAGCATCTCTCCTCTACACATGTCCAAACCAAACCAAACGCCTCTCTGGCTTTGTCTCTAAACTGTGTATCCTGAGCTGACCCTCTAATGTACTTGTTCCTAATCCTGTCCATCTTCGTCACACCCAGTGCAAATTTTAACATCTTTAACTATGTCACCTCCAGCTCTGTCTCCTCTCTTTGTCAGAGCCAGCATCTCCAACCCATATAACTTAAATGGTCTCACTACAATTTTGTAGACCTTGCCCTTCACTCTTGCTGATACCCGTCGGTCACCAATCATTCCTTCCACTCTTCTCCACCCACTCTACCCGGCCTTAAACTCCTCCATCTTCACCAACTCTACTCCCTGCATCCTCACCATTCATCTGAACTCCCTCTCATTTACATACATGTATTCTGTCTTGTTCCTACTGACCTTCATTCCTCTCCTCTCTAGAGCATATCTCCACCTCTCCAAGGTCTCCTCACCTTCTCCCTACTATCGCTGCAGATTACAATGTCAACAGCAAACATCATAGTCCACGAAGACTTCTGTCTAATCTTGCCTGTCAACCTGTTCATCACCATTGCAAATAAGAAAAGGCACAGAGCCAATTCCTGATGTAATCCCACCTCCACCTTAAATGCATTTGTCACTCCCACCACAGACCTCACCACTGTCACACTTCTGTTGTATATATCTTGTACCACACTTACATACTTCTCTGCCACTCCCGACTTCCTCATGCAATACCACAACTCTCTAGGCACCCTGTCATATGCTTTCTCCAGGTCCACAAAGACACAATGCCTTGTCTATACTTCTCCATCAACACCCTCAGAGCAAACATCACATCTGTGGTGCTCTTTCTTGGCATGAAACCATACTGCTGCTCACTAATCATCCCCTCCCTTCTTAACCTAGCTTCCACTACTCTTTCCTATAACTTCATGCTGTGGCTGATCAATTTTATGCCCCTGTAGTTACTACAGTTCCACACATAACCCTTACTCTTAAAAATCTGTGCCGGTACACTTCTTCTCCACACCTGAAGCACCCTCTCACTTTCCAAGATTGCATTAAACACTCCAGTTCAGGGGTCTCCAACCTTTTTTTCCCCTGAGAGCTACTTTTACAAAATGAAAATGGCTGAGAGCTACTCATGTTTTCTAATGTTTATTCTCATAGCTTATTTCAAGCCAAACAAACTGAATAAGCTTGTTTTGCCAGAACATTTACAAAATGTTGGTGTCCACAACTCACATTTTGCATTAAAACATCACAAAAATATTTAGTTCACCTACAAGTGCATTTTATATGTCTGTATGCATTTTCTAGTGTATCCTAACACTATTGAATTAAAACATGAATGCTGTCAAAACAAAACAATGCAATTACAAATACACAGATATTACTTATTCATTTGTCATTTTGTTACATAAATAATAATAATAATAATTCATTACATTTATATAGCGCTTTTCTCAGTACTCAAAGCGCTATCCACACAGGGAGGAACCGAGAAGCGAACCTACAATCTTCCACAGACTCCTTACTGCAAAGCAGCAGCACTACCACTGTGCCACCTGTGAGGACATGTCACTGTTTCACTTCACAAGAGTATTCACATGTCCAGTTGCATGTGTGATGTGTTTTTTTAGTTAATCAGATGACTGGCACTGCATGGAGTCAACAAGAGAGGCAGGTGTATGGTGGAATGTAGCCACTTAGGTTCAACTCTTATGGAGTCATTTAAATGTTCATCTGTCAGTCTTGTTCTGAACTTTGATTTCATGACATTCATGTCAGAAAAGACAAACTCACAGAGGTATGTAGACTGAAACAAAGCAGACATTTTCAAAGCTGCTTAGTGAAGATTCTTATAGTTATCTGGCTCTACTAAGCTACAGAAATGCTGAGAATGCTGTTGAGGCTTTAAGTGCACATTATTTTGACGGTTTACTAATATATAATGTATAAAATTCAGATTTCTGTCTGTCTGCTTTTCATGAGAGAATTACTTAACGGATTTAGATCAGGTTTTTTTCTATAATTTGCTTGAATATTCCGGTTGATTTTGTGACTTCTCTCATTTCGCTATGTATCATAGTTCACTTGCGGTTTTGATTTATTTGGGCAAATTTGAGACACGCAGCGGCCCGAGGGGAGGGGCCTTCCTCACTCACTCGCCAGCTTTGGGGCATGTTCCTTAACTCCGCTTAGCTAGCAAATGAGAGAACAATTGAATTCAACTTTGTTTGATATTTAAAATAAAGTGTTACTTAGGTGTATGCCACATTGAAAAGATTGATTGTAATTCAGATTGTGGATCATGATTTTGTGTTATAGGATCGTGATATGATTTTTTTGGAAAGATCGCCCACCCCTAATTTGACTAATCAAGTTTTCAAATTTATGTACGATTCATTAACCTGCTCTACTTAAAACCTCCACTGCCATCTCTCCTAAACACCTCCATGCTTCTACAGGTATGTCATCTGGACCAACAGCCTTCCCATTCCCTCTTCATAGGTGTCTTTCCTTCCTCCTTGCTAATCTGTTACATATCCTGGTTTAATATCGCCACATCATCCAGCCTTCTCTCTCTTTCATTCTCTTCATTCATCAGCCTCTTAAAGTACTCTTTCCATCTGCTCAACACACCCTCCTTGCTTGTGAGTATGTTTCCATCTTTATCCTTTATCAACCTAACCTGCTGCACATCTTTTCCAGCTGGGTCCCTCTGTCTAGCCAATCGGTACAGGTCCTTTTCTCCCTCCTTAGTGTCCAGCCTCTCATACAACTCATCATATGCCTTATCATTAACTTTCACCAGCTCTCTCTTCACCTTATGCCTTATCTCCTTGTACTCCTGTCTACTTACTTCATCTAATTTTAAGATGTAATTTTAAGTTCTAATTTTCCAACAAACCAGAATACAATTAATATTTTCTTCATTATATGTTAATGGGTATGATGATTCAATATAATGTATTTAGCACAATGAACACAGTTTTGCAAGAATGGATGTATAAACCTGTCACAAAAGGAATGGTTATCACAACCATATATTGCACAGTGATACTCATCTTTTAGTCTAAGAAGTGGGTAAGAGATGGATCAGTTATTTTAAGTAATGGGCTTTTTTACATCTTTTCATAAAACTGTAATCATATAATGTAAGAACTTCTGTGCCTTAGCGCTTATTTTACTTGCCTGACATACAAAAATACTAGAGCTATTAAAATGAATCAGATTTTAGTTATCTTGTCATATCTATGCTTATATAAATATTTTAAAAGTGAGGTCTGAGCAATACTCTGGTAGGCAGACAAAGTGTCTAAATGTGCAGCTGGACAAAATTAAACTTGAATTAGTAACTAAATAAGGACTAGTTAAATAATAGACTACAAGCAAAACTTCTCATAAGAAAGAACACGGTGAAATTAGCCAATCTATGTTTCATTATGTGAGTATCAGGAGTGGGCCTGGGCTCCTCTATTAGGGCCTCCTTTGGCCTTCAGTTTACCCCTAGAATCTCCTACGGAGTCTGTTGCTGTGTGACATTAATCAGGCAGTAGTCACATAAGTGGGGGGTTGAGTTTGGGACGGAGTGTGAAACAAACAAAACAGGGAGCAAACTGACGTTCTTGGCTCAAGTACTGTAGTGCTTGACTTTGTAAAAGTCAGTTGCCAAGCTCCTTCTTGATTTCTGACCTTTTAAGTATGATTTTGCTTCACATTTTGGTTATATTTGGTCCTGTTTAGCCAAACTGTGTATAAACAGTGATCCAGTTACTTTTGCTTACTCTTTTGAAGCACAGATTACCAAAAAAATTTCCATTTCGTTTCGTCACACTTTCACAATGCTCCCAATGTGAGTCATAATGTGTTCTATTAGGCCTCTGCATAAAAGTAGACTATGTGTGTTGTGGTAGTTAGTTTGGCAGTGTCTTCTATGATGTAATCAATTAAAAAAGAACATCTTTTGGAATCCCTGTTCTTAGCTGCACTATTGAGCATGGATACTGTGATAGTATTAGTATTATGGTGCCCTGGACAGAGCAATGCCAGACCTCTTTTAGTTTTGGCTTGTCCAGATTTGCTTATCAACTAAAGTGTGAACAGCCACTTGTCGTTGAAGGTTTATATGCCATGCCGGAGTCCTGTAGCTCAGATTTTCCTGCACAGAATCCAGTGCCAAGGTGCTGCACTGTGCAATCTCCAGCTTCTCTGGAATGTATGGTTGGCATGTACCTCACAACTAACAGCACTGGTGCTACTGTGATTTAACAGTACTGTACATATTGTTGTAGACATCTGGATATATGCATTACATACAGTACATATTTAAACTTGCATTCTTGCTTTGTATTGCATGCTGTATTATACTTAACATTGCATTGTGTAATGGATGGCAATGTTCATTGTACTACCCATGTATCTTTTTGACTTCCTCATAGAGAATGCACAAAAAAGAAATCCAGCATCCAGTTGAAAAATAGTACAGGTTAAAGTCCATCCATCCATCCATCCATTTTCCAACCTGCTGAATCCGAACACATGGTCATGGGGGTCTGCTGGAGCCAATCCCAGCCAACACAGGGCAGGGAACCAATCCTGGGCAGGGTGCCAACCCACCGCAGGACACACACAAACACACCCAGCACACACTAGGGCCAATTTAGAATCACCAATCCACCTAACCTGCATGTCTTTGGACTGTGGGAGGAAACCGGAGCGCCTGGAGGAAACCCACGCAGACACGGGGAGAACATGCAAACTCCACGCAGGGAGGACCCGGGAAGCGAACCCGGGTCTCCTAACTGCGAGGCAGCAGCACTACCACTGCGCCACCGTGCCACCCGGATATTGATCTTGACAGTGCTAATTCTCCCTGCTAAAGTGAGATGGGGGATAGACCATCTATGCACATCTTGTTTAAGTTTCTCCATGCGGACAGCAACATTTTGTTGAAAATGAGCTTTGTGCTTATTTGTGATGTTTACCCCTAAGTATTTAAGCTAGTCTGCAATGACAAAAGGGAAGGTGTCCAATCTAATGTTGTGTGCTAGAGAGTTCACTGGAAAAGGCACAGTGCCATTAGGACTGTAGGCACAGTATTTTGTGGATCTGATACAGTATATATATATTATATATAGTACTATATCATCTACATATAGTGATATTTTCTGTTCAAGTCCTTGTCTCATAATCACCTTTATCTCAGAAGCATTTTGAAAGTAAGAAGCCAATGGCTAAATGGTGATTCCAAATAGCAGTGGTGAGAGGAGGCATCCTTTTCTAGTACCAAATTGTAGTATGAAGTAGTCTGAAATAATGTTAATACAAACTGATGCTTCTGGACTTGTATTCAATAGTTAGATCCATGCACATATGTTCAAGCCCAACCCAAATCTGTGTAATGTAGTGAATTGGTAATCCCATTCAACTATATTGAATGTTGTTTCTGCATGCAGAGATAATAAGATCTCCGGGGTGTTAGTCTTTGTGGTTGAATATATTACATTAAACAGGCATCGAAGATTGGAAACCAAGTGTCTGCCTTTAATAAATCCGGTTTGGTCTTGTAATATTACTGAAGGAAGCACTTTCTCAATCCTTCTAACTAGAACTTTGGAGAGTATTTTAACATAATTATTCAGAATTGAGATTGGTCTGTATGCTGCACATTGTAATAAGTCCTTATTTTTCTTAGGAAAGATGGTAATTAATACTTGGCATAAAGTTTGAGGTAGAATTTTATTGCCTCTGGCTTCTATAAATATTACTAATAAAAGGGGAGCTAACTTAATTGAAAATCTTTAATAAAATCTGGCAGGGTAGCCATCTGGGCCTGCTGCTTTCCCACTCTGAAGTGAGTTTACAGTGTCTAATAATTCTGAGAGTATCAGAGGTTTATCCAGTTTCTCTGCACTGACAGTTGAAACTTAGTTGTGGTATCTCTAATGTATCAAAAAACGCAACAGATTTTGTCTTGTCTTCTTTAAACTAAGCAGAATATTGTAATAAGTACATAAGTTTACTATGTCACTGTGCTCTGTACAAAAATATTTTATAAATCCACTCACATATACAGCTAACACAAGGCCAGATTTAGCACACAGGGGCTCATTATTTAGAACTGTTAGGCAAGCATTAGAAGACAAGAAAGGGACAACTGTGAAATGGGCATTGTACTATTTCTGTATGTCAGAGTCAACATGACATTGGAACTTCTTTTCCTTGTTTGGAATAGCATGATTTACCTAAGTGGGGGCCTGCAGATGGAGAAAGAGTATAATGCCTGACACACCTTTGAAGCCGACGGACGGATGGGAGATACCATCATCTAATCCGGAAAATCCTTCCAACGCAGTGACGAAAATGGCAGACTCTACACAAGGTCTTGTCATGGATTCCTTGTCTGTTATGCCGTGTAAACAGTCATTAACCCAGGTTTAGCACAGTTAGAGCGGATAGAGACGCAAATACCTGCGGGAAGCACAAAGGAGGAGGTCTAGCTCTCTATGTCAATACAAGGTGGTGTAACTCTGGACATGTAAACATCAAAATCTCCACTTGCTGCAGGGACATCGAACTGTTGGCCATAAGTCTGCGTCCCTATTACTTACCCAGAGAGTTTGGACATGTCATTGTTGTTATTGTATACATCCCTCCTCGGGCGGATGTGGAGATAGCGAGTGACATCATCCATTCTGCTGTTGCTAAGCTACAAATGCAGCACCCTGAGGCGATTGTGCTAATCGCTGGAGATTTTAACCATGTGACACTGGACAAAACATTACCTGCCTTCTCCCAGTATGTGGACTGTAACATCCGGGGAAATAAGACTATTGACTTACTGTATGCAAACGTTAAAGACGCATACAGCGCCACCCTGCTGCCTGCGCTTGGGAAAGCAGATCATAACCTGGTTCTGCTTCAGCCTCACTACAAACCAAGAGTGATGAAGCTACCTACAACCACACACTCATTCAGGAAGTGGTCCCCTGAGGCAGAGCAGGCTCTGAGAGACTGCTTTGGAAATATGGACTGGGATATCCTGCAGGGATCACATAGTGAGAACACTGCACCTGTATGGACATTGTATTTTCTGTAAGAACAGTACGCTGCTATGCTAACAACAAGCCATGGATTACAAGTGACATAAAGGGCCTTTTGAAGCAGAAGAAAAGTGCTTTTAAAGGCGGTGATCAGCATGAGCTCAAGCGCGTGCAGAAGGAACTCCAGGAGTCCAGCTCAGGGCGGTGAAGGAGCAGTACAGGAGAAAGCTGGAGCAGAAGTTGCACAATAACAGCATGAAGGAAGTGTGGGATGGGATGAAGATCATCACTGGTTGCAGTTCGAAGCGGGGTGCCACCATCGAGAGAGATGTGAAGAAAGGAAACCAAATGGAAAGCAAACCAAATGAACAACTTCTTTAACAGGTTTGACTACCCTAACCCACTCTCACCTCGGAGTACTGCACCCTCTACCCATCCTTCTGCTGATACCAGCATAGGAGAGACATCCCCAACCACAATTACAGCAGCGCAGGTGAGCAGAGAGCTGAGGAGACTTCGTGCCAGCAAAGCAGCGGGTTCAGATGGAGTATCGCCACGACCGCTGAAGGTCTGTGCGCTGGAGCTGGGGAGTCCTCTACAGTGCATCTTCAACCTGAGCCTGGAACAGGGGAGAATCCCAAGGCTTTGGAAAACATCTTGTATCACCCCAGTCCCAAAGGTATCACGTCCTAGTGAGCTGAACGAATTCCGGCCTGTCGCTCTGACGTCACATGTGATGAAGACCATGGAGTGGCTGCTGCTTCACCACTTGAGGCCACAGGTATGCCACGCCCTCGACCCTCTGCAGTTCGCATACCAGGAGAAGGTGGGAGCGGAGGATGCCATCATCTATATGCTACACCGATCACTCTCCCACTTGGACAGAGGCAGTGAGTGGTGCTATAAGAATTAGGTTTCTAGACTTCTTTAGCGCCTTCAACACCATCCAACCTCTGCTCTTTAGGGACAAGCTGACAGAGATGGGAGTAGATTCATACCTAGTGGCATGGATCGTGGATTATCTTACAAAAAGACCTCAGTATGTGCGTCTCGGGAACTGCAGGTCTGACATTGTGGTCAGCAACACAGGAGCACCGCAGGGGACTGTACTTTCTCTGGTCCTGTTCAGCCTATATACATCAGACATCCAATACAACTCGGACTCCTGCCACGTGCAAAAGTTTACTGACGACACTGCTATCGTGGACTGCATCAGGAGTGGGCAGGAGGAGGAGTATAGGAACCTCATCAAGGACTTTGTTAAATGGTGCGACTCAAACCACCTACAGCTGAACACCAGCAAAACCAAGGACCTGGTGGTGGATTTTAGGAGGCCCAGGCCCCTCATGGACCCCGTGATCATCAGAAGTGACTGTGTGCAGAGGGTACAGACCTATAAATACCTGGGAGTGCAGCTGGATGATAAATTGGACTGGACTGCCAATACTGATTCTCTGTACAAGAGAGGACAGAGCCGGCTATACTTCCTTAGAAGACTGGCGTCCTTCAACATCTGCAATAAGATGCTGCAGATGTTCTAGCAGACGGTTGTGGCGAGCGCCCTCTTCTACGCAGTGGTGTGCTAGGGAGGCAGCATCAGCGACAGACTGCTGTCACTGTCCTGCTTCACTGACAGACTGAGGAGATCATTCCTCCCCCAAATTATGCGACTCTTCAATTCCACCCGGGGGGGGGGGGTTGGGTATGGGGGGCTAAACGTTAACATTATTCAAAGTTATTGTCTGTTTTTACCTGCATTTTTATTACTCTTTAATTTAATATTGTTTTTTGTATGAGTATGCTGCTGTTGGAGTATGTGAATTTCCCCTTGGGATTAATAAAGTATCTATCTATCTATCTATCTATCTATCTATCTATCTATCTATCTATCTATCTATCTATCTATCTATCTATCTATCTATCTATCTATCTATCTAAAGAAAGCTAAGTTGTTTCTCCTATGTGATTTCTTACCGCTGTATCACTAATGGAGGGCTATCGCCTTTTTATGTTATATCTATATAGTTTTGGGTTATGTAACATGCCACAATTACAAAAGAACTTATTCCAACCAGGGAGTAGCGCCCCCTGCTGGATTGAAATATAAGGACATATAGTAGTCTCTAAATGTGTGCATTATATATTTAGTCAATGATTTTGTCTCTGTCTGTGTTGGTAATTACTGGTATTGCATTGCAAACTTCCTGCTTGTGGATTTGTTGAGCTAAGATCTATATTAGTCCATGTTCATAGTAATGATTTCGCAATTTAAAAATTAGTTCTCGCAATTTAAAAATTAGTTCTGTTTCTTTTGTTGTCAAGAAGTTCCGATTGCAAAGCCTCCCTTTTCCTATAAAGTGCCTTATTTGGGAACCTGGTGTGTTCTTGATCTATTCTGGTAATTATTAACTATTATACTGTATATACACAGTGCTGGAATCCCAAGCTCCCTTCCTTCTAGGCTGAACCTTGTGGAGTTTGCATATTTTCTCAGCGATGGATACCTGACACACACTTATTGCAAATTTGTAGGGCTTTAGTTCCCATGACCAGATTAAGCAGGGGTAGAAAACAGATAAAGGACCTTATTTATTAATTTATTTTTGTTTGTTTTTGTTTCTGCATTTCTCTGAAGAATGTCATAAGAATAGTTAACAAATATATGTTTTCATAGGGCAAATCAAACCTAAACAAATCTCTGTGTAAACAACCTTTGCAAAGAACTCCCAAAAAAATCATACCTTATGCTGTTACTAGTCTGAAGTCTCTTGTAGGTAGCTAAGTTTGGTGTAAGTAATCTATAATCATGTCAACTCTGCCATCAATTGCACCATTTGTAAGTAACATGCCGTGATGATATTTCTGTAATCAGTACAGGCCATCGCCTCTTTGGAAAAAAGGAAGACTACTAACAACTGAGAAAATAGTTTTTTTCAAATAAAATAGACGTTTTAAGTGTGCTTGATAAAGACTGTGAAGGCCATTTTAGAACTTGATTTCCCTCTTTAATACATTCATTTTTACTGCTGATTTGCCATGGGTCTATGAGTCTCTTCAGAAATATGCTTTTTGTTGAAAATACAGTTAGGTCCATAAATATTTAGACAGAGACGACCTTTTTCTAATTTTGGTTCTGTACATTACCACAATGAATTTTAAATGGAACAACTCAGATGCAGTGGAAGTGCAGACTTTCAGCTTTAATTCAGTGGGGTGAACAAAACGATTGCATAAAAATGTGAGGCAACTAAAGCATTTTTTAACACAATCCCTTCATTTCAGGGGCTCAAAAGTAATTGGACAAATTAAATAACTGGAAATAAAATGTTCACTTCTAATACTTAGTTGAAAACCCTTTGCTGGCAATGACAGCCTGAAGTCTTGAACTCATGGACATCACCAGATGCTGGGTTTCCTCCTTTTTAATGCTCTGCCAGGCCTTTACTGCAGCGGCTTTCAGTTGCTGTTTGTTTGTGGGCCTTTCTGTCTGAAGTTTAGTCTTCAACAAGTTAAATGCATGCTCAATTGGGTTAAGATCAGGTGACTGACTTGGCCATTCAAGAATTTTTCACTTCTTTGCTTTAATAAACTCCTGGGTTGCTTTGGCTGTATGTTTTGGGTCATTGTCCATCTGTATCATGAAACGCCGCCCAATCAATTTGACTGCATTTAGCTGGATTTGAGCAGACAGGATGTCTCTGAACACCTCAGAATTCATTTGGCTGCTTCTGTCCTGTGTCACATCATCAATAAACACTAGTGTCCCAGTGCCACTGGCAGCCATGCACGCCCAAGCCATCACACTGCCTCCACCGTGTTTTACAGATGATATGGTATGCTTTGGATAATGAGCTGTTCCACGCCTTCTCCATACTTTTTTCTTGCCATCATTCTGGTAGAGGTTGATCTTGGTTTCATCTGTCCAAATAATGTTTTTCCAGAACTGTGCTGGCTTTTTTAGATGTTCTTTAGCAAAGTCCAATCTAGCCTTTCTATTCTTGAGGCTTATGAGTGGCTTGCACCTTGCAGTGCACCCTCTGTATTTACTTTCATGCAGTCTTCTCTTTATGGTAGACTTGGATATCGATATGCCTACCCCCTGGAGAGTGTTGTTCACTTGGTTGGGTGTTGTGAAGGGGTTTCTCTTCGCCATGCAAATGATTCTGCGATCATCCACCACTGTTGTCTTCCGTGGACGTCCAGGTCTTTTTGCGTTGCTGAGTTCACCAGTGCTTGCTTTCTTTCTCAGGATGTACCAAACTGTAGATTTTGCCACTCATAATATTGTATCAATTTCTTGGATGGGTGTTTTCTGTTTTTGCAGCTTAAGGATGGCTTCTTTCATCTGCATGGAGAGCTCCTTTGTCCGCATGTTGTCTGTTCACAGCAAAATCTTCCACATGCAAGCACCACACCTCAAATCAACTCCAGGCCTTTTATCTGCTTAACTAGCAAAATACCCGCGCTTCGCAGCGGAGAAGTAGTGTGTTAAAGAGGTTATGAAAAAGTAAAGGAAACATTTTAAAAATAACGTAACATGATTGTCAATGTAATTGTGTTGTCATTGTTATGAGTGTTGCTGTCATATATATATACATATACACATATACACACACATATACACACATATACAGATATATTATATATACATATACACATATATTTTTTATATATATATTTTTTATTTATATATATATATATATATATATATATATATATATATATATATATATATACACATACATACATACATACATATACACACATAGATGCACTTACAATAACATAGAAATCAATATAAACAACATTAACATCATTATCATATGAGAATATGAAGTAATATATAAGAAGCACATTTCATATAAATATAAATTATTAAACAGTAAAATCTTCTTCTATAATTTGCTACCGTGGCTTTTCGTTGGTCTGTCCAGGATTTTAAATCACCTGTAGCTTGCAAACCGTTTCACCTATTGACTTGAAATCTGGTACACATATAATACGTCACGTCTGCTATCCGCTTTATGGGTGATGATTGTATTACTCTTTTTATGTTTATTTTATTTTAGAATCAACTCCTATCTGCGCGCACCAGGGCGGCCGTGGGCAGATGCGTATGGTGTATTCACTCCATGTTATCGTGCATTGCGCTGTCACTGGTATTTTGATAAAAGAATTTGAACAATATATAAGAAGCGTATAAATTATTAAACAGTAAAACATTAACATTTAAGAAGTAAAGTTACATTGAGTACTACTGCAGTGCCTTCGGGTATACCTCATTTTTTGTTTGCCCATTACATGCTTAAATGTATACATTTTTTGGTGTACCTACCCGAGAACACGCGACATATAACCGAACGTGGGAGAAGCATGGATTTTAAACACGCGTTGAGTTCATCTGCTGGTCTCCCTCGTGGGAAAACTGGTAATGTTTGACTAAAATGTACAGCGAGTAAAACGACATTACCTCCTTTTTTTTTTTTTACGATCTCTGAGATCTTGCTTTTTTCGGTTCAAGGCTTCATAAGCTCTTTTATGTGCCATGGTGTACTTAATAAGTACTAATTATCCCAAACCATCATCTTTGAATGTTACAAGACTTTCGCCTTGTATGTAGATCGGGGTAATTACATTCATTGCATTCCTAGTCTGAATCACAATCTGATTGTATGGGTGGTTACCTGGCACTGTAGGGTTGCCACCCGTCCTTTAAAATACGGAATCGTGCCGCGTTTGAGAATGAAATTGCGCGTCCCGTATTTTTTTTATCATTTTTTTTTTAAAGCAGCGTGTCATGCAAATCATCCCACACGCATTTTATGAAGATGCCTCCTTTCCTACTTTTGATTGGGTAATACTTGATGTCATCGTTAGTTTGATTGGTCTTTTTAACTGTCCAGTGAGGAGGGCGTGTCTTTTAAGTAGAGTCTGCAAAGTGTTGGCACTGAGATGTGGCGTTAGCGCCATAGTTGAAGCCCCTAACGTTGCGGTCAGCAAGTCGCCTAACATCCGCCATGTGCCGTCTTTCAGTTGCGAGAAGCAGATCATAGAATGGTTGAAACTGTTGCCCTTAACGTTGCGCCACGGCGTGTGGTTCGTTTATACCTCGTGTCTTCTCATTAAACTTTTATCTCGCGAATATGTTATTGCAATCCGCAGCGGGAGCGTTTCTATAAACTTAATTTAAACTTACATTTTACACCGTGCTTTTTTCCCTTATGAACATGCTTGTATGCTTAACTCGCTCCGTTCTCAATTGTTTAATTAATTTTTTGCTCTTCGCTGTTTCCGGCTGTTCCTCCATTTCCCCCTACTTCGTTCTTTTATCTCGCGAATATGTTATTGCAATCCTTAACGGGAGCGTTTCAATAAACTGATTGAAAATAGTTTTGCATTTACCTTTTTAATAAAAGGCGAGCTTTTAAGCCTGAGAAATCACCCCGTAAATGCACACGTTTAATTGCACATGTGTTAATATGTATGCTTACACAGTATTAAAAGACAGTCAAAAATTAACGTCATTTACCTTCGTTCCCGCGTGTGACTCGTGCTGTAAATCTCTTCCTTGTTTTTAGTTCACGTGATTACGTAGGAGGCGTGATGACGCGATACGTGACTCCGCCTCCTCCATTACAGTGTATGGACAAAAAATATGTTCCAGTTATGACCATTACGCTTTGAATTTCGAAATGAAACCTGCCTAACTTTTGTAAGTAAGCTGTAAGGAATGAGCCTGCCAAATTTCAGCCTTCCACCTACACGGGAAGTTGGAGAATTAGTGATGAGTCAGTCAGTTAGTCAGTCAGTGAGTGAGTCAGTCAGTGAGGGCTTTGCCTTTTATTATTATAGATTGATAATGACATAACGACGGACTTGCCCACACCTGCCCATGAAATAGCCTTTGAGTCAATTGTCCAATTACTTTTGAGCCCCTGAAATGAAGAGATTGTGTTAAAAAATGCTTTAGTTGCCTCAGATTTTTATGCAATCGTTTTGTTCACCCCACTGACATAAAGCTGAAAGTCTGCACTTCAACTGCATCTGAGTTGTTTCATTTAAAATTCATTGTGGTAATGTACCGAACCAAAATTAGAAAAAGGTTGTCTCTGTCCAAATATTTATGGACCTAACTGTAAATGAAGCATATCAGAAGCAGAATCAGAATTCAACTTATTCGCCAGATACACTAAGGTATTCTAGAAATTTGTCTTGATAGTATTGGTGCAACATACAAAGAAAACACAGAATACAAAAGATAAATAGAAAATGATAAAATATGATGCAGCATACCAGGTCAATATGAAAAATAAAGAGATATAGTAGGATTAATATGTCCTGGTAGTCTAATGTGCAGGTATATACTGTGTAGATATTGAGTTGAAGCTCAAACCTGAGTAGTCAGAATAACTGTACATGAAAAAAAAACATTTGGGTGACTTTTTTCAGCTTTTATTGCACAAAAACAATTGCCTAAGGGAAGTCTTTGGAACAGGTGCTGCCCTGGGTGAGTCGCATCAGCAATGGTCTTTGCGGCGCTCTTTCTTACACCAGACTCTTATAGGACTTCAATGTATGGTAAGTTACATCCTATGATCATTTCACAGGCTTTGATGATGCATTGCAAATTGGCCTTAGCCTGAACAGAAGCAACTAGACAGTTATACTGTAGGTGAGAACAGAATGGAAATGATGATGGCTATGTAGAACTGGACTAATATTGCTTGAGGGAGATTGAATTTCCTCAGCTGACACAAAAGACCCACTAGGAGTTGAGTCAGACATGTGTGTGCCCAACCACACATACTCTTTCTGTAAAAAAGTATGTGATCCAATGGCAATTGAACTGGGCAGGTAGAAGTAGGTGAGTTTCTTATGTTGGAGATTTGTGATGATTGTATTACTGGCAGAGCTAAAGTTAAAAAAAACAAGATCCTCACATACTGTATGCCCCTGGCTTATCAAGGTGTTGGTAAATAAAGCTCTAACCGAAATTCACTGCATCATTCACAAGCTCTACATGCAAAATACGGACAGAGATATTAACCTTAATTTACCAGCATGACTTCATGATCCACCATTATACCTTCAACAGCCCATGGTGCAGCTCAACACACATACAACCAAATTTCCTGGTACTAGGTGGTGTGGAATGAGCCCCGGACATAGACAGGTAGACATGTTTAAATTCACCACCACACGTTTATTTACACTAATATTTACACAGTTCAGTGCCACACAAACCCCAATCTTCCCCAAAGTCCAGGCCAACCACACTGCCTTTTACTCTTCAGTCCGCCTCCTTGTCTCCTCCTGGGACCTTGTCCACCTTCTCTCCCGACTCCAGCCTCCCTTGTGAAGGGAGGCGGCCCCTTTTATTAGCACCCGGATGTGCTCCAGGTGTGTTCCGGCAATCTCCCACGAACACGCCCCAGTGTGGCGGAAGTGCCGGCTGCGTACCTGGAAGCACTCCGGGTGCCCCCACTCGTCTTCCCCCCAGCACTTCCTGGTGTGGCGGAAGTGCTGGGGTCCAGGGTTCTCCAGGCATGGAGGCGCCCCCTGGTGGTGACCATGGGCCCCTACAGGGTTGAGCTTCCCAGCTCTGTACCCGTGGCCCCCAAAGGAACCAGGGCGGTTGCCCCCTCGTGGTCTGGAGGAGGCATAAGCCCTCCTCCTGTCTTCCTGGGCGTCCCAGCTGGGTGCCACCCCCAGCCACGTGCCATAGTGGATAACTAAAGGAGCTCAACTCCTTCAGATTACAATTTGGATCTTACACAATAACAACATCCTCCTTTTTGTCAAGCCTTGGAGTCATTTGAATATCAGCTACAGTCAAAATTTTATTTGATTGTCTTTGAAACATCACCAGAGCTTGACCCAACCTTGTCACATCAGATGCTGAAGTATCTTTTCAAGTTTTAGCACCTCAGGTTTGAACTAGTGCTGTTGCCTTTAATAGTATTTTTGTGCAAGGAGCAACAGGTGCAGAATGCTGGTGCCAGAGACAGAAAAAAAAATAACAAAGGCAACTTTATAAAGTTTAATTTGGCTCATCTACACTGTTTATGCTATTGAGATGTTCTTACATTAGCACTTTCTTCATTAAAGTACCTTCTGTTGTACAACTTAGTTCTGTGGCTCCTATGCCTTTGGACTCTACTCTCAGATCAGTTCATGGAGCTGGATCTGTCTTCATGCCAAATTTATATGAAGAGTATTTTAACTCCTGTTTTTCTTTTTTAAAGAGTTCCTATCCTATTATTCATTGAAAGCGTGCTGACACTACACACTGCACCATACGACCTTGGTCTGGTGGATTTACAGTCAGAACTTATCAACTGATTTCATTTTCACACTGTATATGTTCCCATTTATGAACAGTTCTCAGTTAAAATACAAGTACAGATTATATTAATTTAATCACTAAATAAATAGAATTGTTACACTTAAAAATATACAGTAGATTTGTTAAAGCACACAGAGAGCATGGTAGAAACTGATTAAACACAAATAGATGAATGGAAACCAGCAACATCTGTCCATTAATTAAATGATTAAGTATTAGATAGATGACAATGGATAAAAATTCAAATTATAAAAGAGAAAGTTAAAAACAAAGTTTGGCACAGTCCTGGACCTCTGAAACTTCACTTCTGATCTTAACTTTCTGTCTGTTTAATATGATCCTTAAAAGTATCTTTACAGTGTCATTCATCAAACATTCCTCATGATTTTCATATTCTAGAGCCTGTGGCTAGGTACAGAATGACAGATGATCTCAAAATGATTTGGGGCTCCAACCGGTCATCCCATTTAATGACAAGGCCAAAATAAAAATGACAACATTACTTTGCACTAACATCGTGCTTAGCAAAATCTAAACAAGTAAGTAATTAGGAACAGAACAGTCACTCTCTGAAAGGTGTGCCTAGCGGTACGATCCTTTTACAAGTGAGGCCTCCTTCCAGGAGTATGGTGACTTACTTCTCATGGGACTGGGATGGGATGGGCTGGGCTAGGTGCCCTCACTGGGAGGATTCCAGGTACTGTGGAGGAAATAACGTTAGTGGCAGCACCTTCTGAACCTGTCAGGAGAGCCACACACATGCATGCGTGACAAGCCCCAGGTGTTTTCAATAAATGAAAAATACTCCTTTGTTAAGTCATTAGGGATTTTTCCAATGTCTTAGATGTTGTTCAATATTTTTATTAAGTGAGCTAATCCGGTTTCACCAGCTGCCTCTATCCTTTCTATTGTTATCTAATCTGGGCATATCACCTTCCCCTTCCTCATGTTCTTTACAACATGCTCCAATAGTGATTTTATTATAGGTGGACCTGTCATTTCCTAAGTAAGTACTGGCTTTTCGTATCAGTCTTTGACAAACAGTACATCTGTATTCTCCATCCATCTATTAAGCACCTCATCTCTTTATGGTGCTAATTTTCCTTTTTGTTTTTATGCCTGAAGACTCTGATCTGTAAGATTTTCTTGTCAGTTCCTTAGTGTTATTGTGCATTGATCTTGAATTCCTGCATGCATCAGCATTAATTTCTGCACACCTCTCATTCAATACACACAGACAAAACATAAGATTTAATTAATCATTTAACTATGGGAAACAGAACTGCTTCAATATAAAAAGTGCTCTAAACAGGTTGAAAGCCAGGTGAAAGTAATTTAAGTTTATTTTTATATAGTGATTTTCACAAAACATTGGTTATTATTGCTCAGAATTAGACCAAATGCACATGTTTAACATTCATTTTATATGCTGCTTTATCCCCCATACAGAGCAAGTGAAAAGAACAAACCTATCTTTGGTGAAGAACCAGTCAGCTATAGGCACACAAGCAGACAATTTATAGCCAACAGCCTTCCTGATAGAGTGTCTGTATTCACAAGCAGGTGTAAATAAACATAGCTGGTAATCAAATCAGCGAATAAGCACCATAAGGTGATAACACAAGCATTTAACATAGGGATGCCCTATATTTGCAGAGACAAATTCATTGCAAACAAAGAGACCTACATTAGGTGTGTCATAGAGACAAGGAATATTTATTGTATACTGCAGTATACAGGGCTATTGTTTGCATGTTATATCTTACTGTTAGAAGCTTGGCAGCAAAGAATTTGTCCCTCATATGTATTGCAGTCCTGAATATATTAAGTTATCCATTTGGACAGAAAAGTACTAAAGCATAAGATACTCCTCTGTTCACCTTCCCATTTGGTATATGGCTATAAAGCCCCTTCTGGGCATACTTCCAGGTCACTACTGAATCACTTGAGGAGTGAGGGCAACTCCATAATTTTAACAAAGATACAAGCCAAGAGCTGCCTCTGTTTCCCTTGGAATCCCTACATCTCTGAAAGTCGACAGCCCTTAAAGTACTAGATGTTATAGGCAAACCCAGTTTTTCAATGCTATGTAAGGTACTTCACACATGTTGAGAACTGGAAAGCCCATCTTGCCTGTTTACATATTTTTTTGCTCTGAATAACTAGTTTTAGTTGGTTTATTATCGTGAAAAGTTAATTGTCAGACTTTGACTTAATGTTTTTTTAAGTTAATTTCTTTGTTATAGGAAGGTTTAAATTATTTTTTGCTTAATTTCTAACTGTGTTACACATTCACGTTGAAAGCTACTGTAAGCAGGCAAAGAGTTGCCAGGGACCACCCTCCTGATACAATTTCATAAATTATGATGCAACAGCAGCTTTAGCTGCTTTGTCCAATTTGAGAAAAAAAAAATTAAATTTGTTTCTGAAGTAAACACACATCTCCCAGTCACTTTCATAAAACATCATGCCAGTAGAAAACTTGGAGCAGTCAGTTTGAGTTTGGAAAAGAAGACAGTAGTTGGGTGTCCTCAATGAAGGTTTTCAGAATGTTTCATATTTTTTAGTGACTGGCATAACAACAGCTACACACTGTCAGGAGTTGGCTGGAGCTCACCTCTAGCCTCTAATTTTATTTGCTACTAGCTGAAAAACCCAGCATTGCCAGGGAGGAAAATAAAGTGTTTTTTTTAATTGTTTGAGAAAAATATAATTAAAAAAACCCACAACTTTAAAAATAAAAATAAATTAACAAACAATGAAGACTCACTAGTGTGCTTGTCTTGCAGTTATGTCTGTTATCATCCAGTTGACGCTCGGAACAGGCCAACTCTATTGAATTTCAAAAGCAACAGGGGCGTGGTGCTGCTCAAACATAAAGAATGCTGGCAGTCACCTCCAGTTCGCCCTCTGCTAGTCATTCTGACTATCAACTGGATGATAACATGCATACAAGATCGCAAAATCACCCCCCACCCTACCCAGAAGGGGGTGGGGTTAGGGTTGATTTCACCCTACAGTATTTTTAGTCGACCAATGAGAAACACGTGTACGAAATTTCATGAAAATCTCTCCAGCCATTCGGAAGTGATGCTGGAACATACATACATACATACACACACACATTGACTTTTATATATATAGATTTACCTCTAGCAACTCTGACCTCTGTCTACTGTTAGGAAATTCCAATTAGAGAGAAGCAACATGAAAGGAACAACAGGGGAAATGAAAGTAGCTCAGATGATGACATTGCTCTAGCACCGTATACTTTTGTGACTGCAACAGAATTTTATATTCTTCCAGTGTTCTACTATTTCAATGTTGTAAACTCTTCAGTTTTTACCTGTTTTGGACTCCATATTTGACTTGTGCTTTTATAATACATTTTTTAATCTGTATTTTACTTCTTTTAAGAAATTTTACTGTCAATAATGTATACAATACTACAACTTACTCAAAATGGAATAAATACTTCCCTCTCCTATCTAGAGAGCAGAAAATGAAGGGAAAGAAGGAAGATTTATGTAAGTTAATATTTAAAGAAATTCAAAAGTGTCCAAAAATTAGCAGTTGCTTAACGTGCTAAATTAATTCAGGACAATACCAATAAATTCCTGCTAAAATCTAAAAAAATATTCGGAATGCTCCTGGTAAAGTGATTTTAATTTTCCCTATAGTTAAAATAAAACAGGACATAATTTTTCCCATTATGCTATGGGATAGTAGATTTTTTTAATTTGAGCAAGACAACATGACATGCTAGATAAATAGAGCACTAAACAGCAATGACCCATCAGATGTTACTCCAAGCAGAGATGTTTGAGGATTAGAGATTATGTGCACCCAAATGACAAAAATGAGTGAAGATTTTATTCCAAAAAGATCTGAGCAGTGGACAATCCCAAAATATCACCCAGTGAAGCAGATGCTGGATGACATCACTCTTAACTATGATCTTGGCCTGGGTATGTTTTCAGCAGACTTGAGTTGAAAAAGATTTGTGCAGTGTACAATTCTGAGCTAATTTAACCCATGTTTCACACATGCATATTTTACCAAACCTCAATCCATTACCTGAAAGTCTCATGGAAAGGACTTGTTCTTAATGATATCTGTGACTATCTAGGATTGCATTCTTTTCAGAGCAATGATGACACCTGGAGAAACTACAGTACATACAGTATATCTTTACTCTTATCCTGGGCTGTATGCACTATGGTGGCCTGTCAGTACTTTTCTCTGTGCCTTCTCTTATCATTTACTGGAAGATAAGGCAAACATAACCTGATTGTTAGCAGCCTAGATGTGTTGTCTCCGAAGTCTTCATTTTTTCTGTGGACTGACATTCTGTTATAATTAGTTGCTTGCTTACTGGTTTAAAGATCGACGATTAACTGTTCATGTCCTGTCTACCAATCCCTTCTACTATATGTGTGCCTTCCTGATTTTGGTGTGAATCACTTCTTGTTTTGTTGGAAAATTCCACCCCCAATGGTACCTGTATTCTAGTGTACTGACATTTCCCCTGTTCACATCTGTATCCAGCATACATCTTTTTCAAATGGAGTACTCAGTTGCTTTTCCTCAAGGTGTCTCACCTTATACTCAAATAACTACCTTTGTGTGTCAGCATATCTCATTCTTTCAAATGCTGATATGCAGCAACCCACTCACATTTACAAGAATTTGCGTTAACTTACTTGAGGGCAGTTTCATAGTGGTGGACTGCTTCTGGATAGCGCCCTTGGTCTTTGAGGAAGTTAGCATAATTATAATGCACCTTTGCATTGTGTGGTAGAGTCTGAATTCCAGATCTGTAAAAAAAAAAAAAAAAACAGCAAAATGTTCAAAATGAGTAAAGATACCAAGCAATGTGCTTCTGCTCACAAATATTGAACAAACACAGTATTTAAAAGGTACATAATCTAGCTACCGCTAGACAGTTCATTTTTTTCTTCTTTTTTTTCTCCATTTTTCTGAATCAATGCCAAACCTTCACAAGGACTGCTGTACAAGCATTAAGACTTAAACAATAGCAGCTCAATAGAAATGCAAATTTTCATTGAAGTGGAGCAGAATTAGCGGATCACATAGCTGCCCTGAAGATTGCTGCTGCCCTCAAAAAGACGATTCAGAGTTTGGCACCCATATTGTCAACAGACTTAGCTTTGAAGAGCTCAACTAAACAATATCTTAAAGAGCTGGAACTAGATTTGAGGACCGGCGGTAGAGCTGTTGCCTCTCATTTCCATTTAGATGTTGGCAGACTACAGAAAGCAAACCTTCCAAACAAAAGACTTGCCATCTCGTTGTTCATGTTATGCAGAGAAAATAAGTAGCAACTACAGCACAGGTCTTAAATTCAGCTTTTAGGGGGCCATAGCACCCACTAGTTTCTGCTCCCATGAAGGCAGATTCTGCCTTGTAATTGGTATATTTCACCAACTTGGCTTGCTGTTTGTTTCTGATCTCAAGATGTGTATTTAAATAAGGCTGTCACATTCAACTGATTAGGACTATGAGTGTTTGCTAGATATTGCTCCAGCCACATTCTTAAATGAGAAGCTTGTATCGCCTTTAATTGAACAATTTGCTTAATGTGTCCACTTGTTTCTACCATCCATAGGCACAGACATGAGTATTAGCCTTTTCACTTCGACTTAAGGCTATGTCAAATTACATGACTTTTCCAGTAATTTTCAGTCTTAGCCTTCCTATATGTAATCTTAATGAGTTGGAGGCAGTCAGTGGTGTGCTCAAGTGAAGCTGATCACCTAATGTGAAATACCCAGTAATTCATACCAACTAGTTTATGATTCACAATAATAAAATCGAACAGGTTTAATTTTGTCTTTAATTGTAGGAGTGGGCTGTGTATGCATGAGATCTGACAAACAATGAAGGAAGTATACAGTGATCCCTGCCTATCGTGGAAGTTACGTTCCAGATCCATCAGCAATAGGTGAAAATCCGTGATACAGAAAGACCACATTTTTTTTTAGAGTTTAAGCATTAAAATACCCCTCCCACACGCTTTAAACACATGTAAACTTATTAAAACACACTTTGGATACACATATGATATGCGGATGTCGGGCTAAAGATATGAGTAACATAATAATAATCATCATCATAATAATAAAAATAACAACAAAAAATACTGTATACACATCTCTCTCTCTCTCTCTGTATACGTAAAGGAATATGTAAAAATAAAAACATTTTAAACTCATTATGGGTACTCACCAGTGAAGATACACTCCATAACTTGAATGATGATGATGAATAAGCTGCAGCAATTTACAGCTCTTCTGAAGGTTCGCCTTCAGGTGGTTTAGAAGGGGTATCTTTCTGCTGCTGGATAGCAACTTCTGCTGAAGGTGCAGGCATGCCTTCTTTGTTTCTTGGGGTAAGGAACATCGTTATAGGCAGTTGCTGGCGTTGATTCTTCTGGGCGAAGAGTTTTTTATAGACTTCAATGGCTGAATCAATTGCGTTGTGAAACTGCAACACCCGAAGCATTTCGGGATCCCAATCGTCTATCATTGCCTGCAGTTGTTTGGCTTGAAGTCAAGGCCAAGTTCAGCGAGGTACACTTTCACTGCTGGAATGAAGCGTTGGTGGAACCAGTCAGCAGTGAGGGATTTTGTAATCCAAGCCTTTGAGTTATGCATCCAATAAACTGGCAGCAGGTGCTTGTTCTTGTTCTTCAGGGCCCTGGGGTTCTTAGCCTTATAAATTACCCCTGGCTTTATCATGTGGCCAGCAGCATTGCCTGCCACACATTATCACAGTCAATCTGTCTTTGTGTGCTTTGAATCCAGGGGCTCGTGCTTCGTCATGCATGATGAAGGTACGAGAAGGCCTCCTCTTCCAAAACAAGTCAGTTTCATCCATGTTAAACACTTGTTCTGGCTTGTAACCTCCCTCCTCGATGATTGCCTTGAATGTCGCCTTCGTGTACTCCTCGGCGGCTGTTTTATCCGCAGATGCAGCCTTGCCACACAGGGAAATGTTCTTCAGATTAAAACGTTTCTGGAATCTGTCGAACCACCCCTTGCTGGCATTAAATTCAGTAGGTTTGGCTGCAGATTTTATTGCCGATGGTCCTTCTTGAGGATCTTTGGAAGCATCGGGGTCTTCAGCATGGTCGTCACCTCCTTCAGTGAACGTGGCATAGAGCTGTCTGGCCTTCTCTCTAATGATGTTTGTGTCCAAAGGAATTTTTTCATCTTTCTGCAGCTATTGATCCAAAGAGCCAATGAAGATTCCATTTTAACAATGGCTTTATTCCGAGGAGTTGCCACCCTCTTTGCTGTTTGACTGAAGGAAAGTGATGCGGTGGCTCTTATATTCTTTTCATCCTTCTTGATGTAGTGTACCATCGATTCATTCAAGCCGTAATGGTGAGCAACGTCTGTGTAGCGCTTTCCTTCCCGAAGCATATCCAGGAGTTTTACCTTCTCCTGTATGGTCAAGGTCTTCCTCTGGAGCTTAGGCTCACTACTACCAGAAAGCTTACAAGATGCAGGACGCTTGGGAGCCATCATAGGGCTTAAAACAAATGAAAAGCTCACAAAAGTCAGACCACAAGCAAGGTACGTGATATGCGATTCGTCGGGGACCCACACTCGCTGTTCTTGTGAGATTACACCACGTTAGCAGCAGCTAATCAGAACCCAATAGAATGAAAATCTACTCTGATTGGTTGAGTCTCCTCTTTCAGCCAATAACTGGCTTTGTAAGAAATCATCTGGGTACTGTAACACGAAATTCTTTGTCTACCGTAGTGGCTGCTGAAAACCGTATGCTTTGTTATGAACTGGCTGCAAAGTACACTACAGGTAGGATGTACTTATTGAATTTTTCTGCGATATAGCAGGGGCGCGATAGCTGAACCACGATAGAGCGGGGATTTACTGTAATGCATAAAATGCAGTGACAAGAAATAAGGAACACACATGTTTTAAAACACACAAACAGAAAAAAAGGCTTATCTTTCTGAAGTGTCACATTTTATGTACTAAAATAGAAAGGAAAAAGAACAAGGGCAGAGACTGTGGCTGAATTTGCTGTACCTATTAACCCTTCGTACAGCACTGGCTCTGTCAGGCAGCACATTATCAGCTGTCACAAAAATAGGCAAGCATGGCTGTCCTGGAAAGCTGGCTCTCAGTCAGTAAAGTTGACATGAGCAGTGATTGTCAGTTGTTTAAATTGACATGGTCTGGGAATGAGATTTGAGACTGCAGTCAGCATATCTGACATACCTCTTGACTAGAAGTTGCATACTGTGACATTAATTTTAACTTCTTAAAAGACATGCCCCGATGCCTTCAACATTTCCAGGACTTGGAATGTTGCACTCATTTTACCACAGCTCCATAATCAGAGATGACTCCTTTAACTCTTCTGAAATTAAATCCTTCTAAAATTAAGCAGCTGATAATTACAAACGTCAGATCACATTGTAACTTGGTAGTGGCTGATAAACAAGAAACCAGTCCACTTGTGCCTATATTTTAGAAACAGTTTGTATTGCATGACACCTGTTTTTTAAACAGAAATAATGTAATTGCACTGCTCTATGAGCTCTTTGAAGAGGTGTATGTTAAAATGAAACATGTAAAGACATCTTGAAGGCTATTGTTAAACTCCCAAAGTGATTTCAGAAAATGAGAAGTAAAAATGTGAATTTACAAAAAAAATTATACAGCAGGAAGAATGAAAAACCCAGTGTGTACAATAATAACCACAGGGCTTGATCTGTGACTGGTAGTCTCCTCCTCTAGAGACCTTCCAAAATACAATGGGACTTAATTTTGATTACCATGGCACATATAGCACCATAGAATATGAAAGTGGTTCATTTGCAAGATTGTATATTTTACTTAGACTGAGGCTTTTGTGATGTCCTCCTGTCTTCACTGAAGGATTGTTGTTTGTGTCTTTAACAGCGTGTACTGTCACAGCACAAAAGATGATGTAACAGACAATGAAAAAAAACAAATTACACTCAGGGTCACAGTACAAACCCTACACTCCTGTACCTCATTGACACCATTTATTTTGGGGCACTTTATTTTTAATGTAACACAAGAAACTGTGAGATGGGATGCTTTGGATGAGAAACATCCACTTATCAACATATACCTGCAAGAGCAGCATCGTTTCAAAAAAGGCATGTTTGGAGGAATAAGCAAATGTCAGGAATGCATAGTTTTTTGGGGTTTTTTTGGTTTTGAATTTGTTTATTCCCAGTTGCTGTTGCCTTTCATCATTATTTCAGTAACATGGTCAGACACATATTAGTATTTACTTTGCAAAGCTTTTATTCTGATACCTTATAAATTTATATTTCCTGCTGTTTTGAATTTTTATTGTTTTCTGTGTTTTTAAATGTATGCTGCCATTCTACTCCTATGGATGCAGCATATTGCCAGGCAATACAATGTACATGATAAAGAAGACAGTGAAAATAGTAAAGTGTCTGATCTTTGACTAATCAAAAAAAAAAAAAAAAAGATTAGTGCTCAAACAACCAAAAGAAAAACTATTTCAGGAAAATAAAATTGTGTGTCCTAACTATGTTAACATCTCAGGCTAATGTCTTGTTGACTGCTAAATGAAAGACCTTTATAATCTTTGTTTCTCACAAAACACATTTGCTCCCTGTGGTGTTATGGGTCCACAGCTCTTCCAACAAAGGCCGTTTTGTTTTAAATAAATAATCGCCGCGCTCGCGGCTTACCGAGGGGGCGTGGTAACTGTAGCGAGCCGCAGGGCGATCTGCGGTGTGGGCATTTCTCACCTAAGTGCACAGGTGAGGGACTGCCCACATCCGTGATCGTTCCTGTGGCTAATGGGCTGCAGCTGCCATGTCCTCTCTGCCTATATACAGAAGCGCGAGCCGGTTAAAGGGGGGAAAAAGGAAAGAAGAAAAGAGAGAACGAGAGGTAGAGAGAAGACAGGAAGCAGGTGGAGAGAGCCGGTGTGAGGAAGAAGGAGAACGACCGAGTTGGAGAAAACAGGCAGCTGGGAGGACAGCCCACGAGGGGAGTGTTTGGCCAACACTCAGTGGGGCTGAGAAAGTAGTCACTCCAGCTGAGCGATTTAGGAGCCGGAGTGACCAGTGGAGAAGTCGACTGACTGTAGAAGGCAACGGGAGTCGATGAGGCTTTGGTCTGGTGTAGCCTCAGTGTGAGTGCCTTGGCCGCTGGGGAATGGTCCAAAGTCTTGGTCCGGTTGGGAGCCTGACGAAGCCAAGGGTCGGAGGGCTACCAGACCTGATTGAAGGGCAGCTGATCCTGCAGGTAGGCGACTCTCCTGTAGAGCAGTCCAGATGGGTGTAGCAGGGGAGCCGCCATGGAAACAGAAGACACCGGGCTTTTGGTTTTAACATATTACTTCCTGTGACATTTTACCTTGTGGTTTTTAGAAGAGTTTTCCTAATGGATTTTAACCTCCACGTTTGATCATTTGGTTTTTCACTTGCTTTTTTGTGAATTATTTATTTATTTAAAGAAGACATTTGAACTGCACAGCACTTTATTTTGAACACTGTTTTGTTCTATTTGAATAAAAGCACTTTTCACTTTTATACATCATCCCCTTGCTCAATTGTTTATTGACTCACTGTCTAGCTCATCGATGACATTACCGACGGTGTTGGGTTCAAGGGCTCCCTAACAGCCGATGGGAGTGTGGAGCAGAACCCGCATCGTCACACTCCTTGGGACTGCCACATCTGTTACATCAAACATGTTAGCAAACAGATGAACCTGCTCTTAAGGTTAAATTCCTTTAGGGAATTTTGTAATTGGATTTTTCCTAACACATACATACACACATTTTATATATACATATGTATATAAACAGTGACACATGTACGCCTGGGCTCATCAAATGGTAATTCTACCTCAAGTGAGAGGTTGGTGCTGTTTCTTAATGCCTCTTCTCTTTATCAATCTGCAGAACAGACGTTCAGCGGATTAAGATCCATGACATCACTTAAGGTTGCTGTCTTCCTGAACCTGGCTCTTTCACCTGTTTTACCTGTTAACCATCTCCACCTCCATCTTTAGGTAGTCTACTTGATGACTTACATCTGGAAAAATGTCTCAGCTGTTATTGTGTGTTTTGTGGTTCTCCTTTTGCTGTAACATTTCACTAACAGCATATGGAGAACAACAGGTGCAGCCTCAAACCTTTATGATCTCTCCTTATTTTTTGTTACTGTGAAAGAAAAATTAACTGCTTGCAAGCTACTAAGGGTTAATAGCTGACAAAGCCATTTTTCTATAACAGCAGGTTATTCATACAGGCGTCTGTCATAAGACAGGGTCCAATCTGACAAGTGAAAAAAAAAATAAGAACAGATGGCCCATTAGCGTACTTAAAAAAAATGTTTAAGTAAATGATATTATGTTAATCTTTAAAGAAATAAGGGGAATGAAGAAAAAGGTATAAAAACCAATTGACAAAAATGTAATTTTGCTCTTCTGCCTTGCAACGTAAAATCCACATACTCATCTGTGACGGAATAAAAAAATCTAATTAATTGAACTTATCCTGTCTTCCTTGGAAAGGTTTTTAGTTTTTTTTTACTTCCACATTACTATATCTTTATAGCTAGACATTTAAGATTATACATAAAGTGTATTTGCCAGAAAAGTTAGTACTAGGGTGTTGTACCGTGTTAGCCATTATGAATGTAGAGAAAAGCCAAGCAAAATGACACCTTTTATTGGCTAACTAAAAAGATTACAATATGCAAGCTTTCGAGGCAACTCAGGCCCCTCCTGAGTTGCCTCGAAAGCTTGCATATTGTAATCTTTTTAGTTAGCCAATAAAAGGTGTCATTTTGCTTGGCTTTTCCCCAGAAAAGTTAGAAACTGAGGAAACCTATATCCTAGGAGATAACACTAATCATTGTAACATTTTAAAAATATGGCACTTAACAGAACTTCACTGGTGTCCTAATTTCTTATTATCAGTAAAACCAAATCCGTCTGTTCTTCATTAAGAGAAGCCTTTCTTGGAAGTCTGTTGAGCTTGTATGATATTCATCCAAAAGGGCAAACTATCACTCAATAGATCTAGAGTGTTATGTTTTGTCTGAAATCTGTTCTTGAGATTTTTTGTGTTGCATACTTTTGCTTATGCCTGAAGATTTTGGCTATTACAGCTGTCAGACACTGATTTGGCTTGCTATTAGTAAGCTCAACTGGCACCTTCACCTAGTTTCTTTGGCTAAGAGATCCATACAGTTGCATAGCTTAGCTGGCCATTAGGCTCATGTCAAACACTACCTGAAGACCTTGCCTAATATTTTTATTCTGGGTGAGGTTATTTATGTTCACATTTTAGCTATCAATAGAATACATTTTTAAATAGATCATTGTCTGGCCTTCTTCTTACACTAAATTGTCAAGGCTTCAGATGCTATAATAATAATAATAATAATAATAAATTTTATTTATATTGCACTTTATATTTTAGCAATCCCAAAGTGCTACAGAGTAAAAATAGAATAATAAAATAAAAAAAAGAACAGAAGAGTCTATAAAATACTTTAACAAAATGACTTTCTAAAAAGATGAGTTTTTAGGTTTCGCTTAAGGGCCTCAGTCGACTGTGGGGCTCTCAGGTAATCAGGGAGGGCATTCCACAGCCTCGGCGCCACCGATGAAAACGCCCTGTCACCCATGCTGCTGAGCTTAGTTCTGGGGACTTGAAGAGTGTTAGTGAGTACAGAGCGGAGGGAACGTAAGGAGTTATGGGGGGTAAGGAGTTCCTGTAGATAAAGAGGGGCATGTCCATAAATGCACTGATGGGTAAGAAGGGAGACCTTGTACTCTATTCTGAATGAAACAGGGAGCCAGTGAAGGGTTTTCAGGATTGGGGTGATGTGATCATACTTTCGCACCCTCATCAGGATCCTGGCAGCGCTGTTCTGAATATACTGGAGTCTCTGGATACTCTTGCCAGGAATCCCAATGAGGAGTGCATTACAGTAATCCAGCCTGGAAGAGACTAAGGCATGGACGAGCTTCTCTGCATCTGCCAGGGTGAGTAATGGGCGGAGTTTGGCGATGTTCTTGAGATGGTAAAAAGATGACTTACAGAGATATTTGATGTGGGTGTCAAAAGTAAGTTGGGAGTCCATTCTAACACCCAAATTAGTAACAGATGTGGAAAGAGGAATATTTTGGCCAGAGAAAGTAATACTGGTGATGGTAGAAGAGCGAAGATGATGTGATGTACCAACTAAGATGGCTTCTGTTTTGGATCTGTTCAACTGAAGAAAATTGAGCCTCATCCAAGCCTCTATCTCCTCCAGGCAGGTAGACAATGTAGATGTTGGCAGAGGAGCAGTAGAGGAGGTGGAAGTAGTCCTGAGGTAAAGCTGAGTGTCATCGGCATAGCAATGGAACGATAAACCATGTCTGCCAATGACAGTTCCAAGGGGGAGCATGTAGATAGTAAAAAGGATAGGGCCCAGCACAGAGCCCTGTGGAACACCACAGGCGACGTTGTGGGTGTGGGACTTTGCGCTGCCAAGGGCGACATGCTCAGTTCTGCCAGTCAGGTATGATGTAAACCAATTTAGAACAATTCCTGAGAGTCCAATAGTGTATTGCAGGCGGTGAAGAAGGATGTTATGGTCTATTGTGTCAAAAGCAGCTGTCAGGTCAAGGAGGATAAGTAGTGAAGGTGAACCAGTATCTGCCGTCATCAGAAGATCATTGGTGACCCTGACCAGGGCTGTTTCAGTGCTATGGCCAGGGCGAAAACCAGACTGAAACTTTTCAAACAGATTGTTCAGTTTGAGATGATCGTGAAGTTGTGCTGCAACTATTTTTTTTCCAGAACTTTGGAGAGAAATGGAAGATTGGAGATGGGCCTATAATTGGAGAGAACTTCAGGATCCAAGGTGGATTTTTTCAGTAGAGGTCTGATGACAGCAGTTTTTAGTGCAGAAGGAATATGGCCAGCCAGGAGGGACTGATTTATTATCCTGGTGATAAGTGGAGAGATGGCAGAAATGTTGGCCCTCAGCAAGGGTGAGGGGAAAGGGTCCAGGGAACTAGTAGACGGTTTCATTTTCCTGATGACATCCTCCACCTCTTCCCGTGTGGCAACAGAGAAAGAGCAAAGAGGATGGACGGTCTCAGACAATGAGTCAACAGTTGGGAAGGGCAAGATATCCTTGGTAGAGAGGTGTAAACGGATATTATCAACTTTTTGTTTAAAAAAGTTGATATACATGTTGCATCTGTCATCAGTGGTCTCAGAATGGGCAGGTAAAGGAGGTTTGACAAGATGACTTATGGTTGAAAAAAGTTTTTTAGGGTTGCTGGAGCCATTTCTGATGATGGTGGAATAAAACTTGGACCGTGCAACCTTCAGAGCTTCTGCATACGCTCTCAAGTGTTCTCTGTAAGCCTGTTTATGGACAGTCAGCCCAGAGGCCTTGACCCGCCGCTCAAGGACACGCCCAGCCACCTTCATTTTTCGCAGCTCGCAGGTATACCAAGGTGCTGAGCACGAGAATGAGACGGACCTAGATGTTAAAGGGGCGTGGAAGTCCAGGAGACTGCTCAGGGACTGGTTGTAAAAATCCACAAGGTCAGCAACAGAGAGAGAAAAAAAACCCGTCATTATCTGTTTACTTCCAGTTACTTCATCCCCTTCTCCATTTTCTGGAGTCTTTCATCACACCCTACATCACAACTGCAATATTAGAATACTAGGTATTCAATACCCCACACTAAGATGGTGTTACAGTATGTCAATAGTTCATGCTAATCTTTAGCCAATTGTAGACCTGCTGGACAGGTTCATTAGGATTTTAAGTGACCTTCACAATGAAAGTCATAGAGGAAAAACAATCTGTAATCAATTAACCAATACATTAATTACACATTCAAACTTTAAAATGGCAAATCCTTTAATGCAGTCCTTTGGATAAGTGGAGCTATCCATATCCAGGGCAGCAGACAACAAATGACAAATGGAGGCAGAACACCAGAATTCACTGTAAGCTATGCTCCTATGCAACATGAAATATAAGAAGGAAAATGTCATGTATCACAGTATGTCCCAAACTTGTTAGCAATGCTGCCTGGTTAATGCCCATGTGGATGTTACATATTCTTCTTCTGTTTTATGTGTGTTTTATTCAAGGTACTCTGATGTTCCTCCCACATCTCCAAAAACATGTAGGTTAAGTTATCTGCTAACTGTAAACTGATCCAAATGTATAAATGATTGTGCAGTGCAATGGCCTGAGGTCCTCTCAAGTCTGACTCCTAACTTGTGCCCAATGCAGTTGCCAGGATGGGAGCCATCCACCTCCCAGATAATGAAATGGATTAATCTGGTTTGAGTAAGTCTGTTATGTGTTATGCATATGTAGAGAGGTAATGTTTGTGGTTTATTACTGACCTAAGGAAATTGTTCTTGTTCTGCAATCTGTGTTAAAGTCAGTGTTTTGCAGGGTGGGAAGGAAAGCCTGGCACATGTTTCAAATTTGTTCTCTGTTTTTAGTCAATAGATAGATAGATAGATAGATAGATAGATAGATAGATAGATACTTTATTAATCCCACTGGGAAATTCACATTCTTCAGCAGCAGCATACTGATACAATAAATAATATTAAATTAAAGAATGATAATAATGCAAATGAAAAAACAGACAATAACTATGTATAATGTTAAATATTAATGTTTACCCCCCCCGGGTGGAATTAAAGAGTCGCATAGTTTGGGGGAGGAACGATCTCCTCAATCTGTCTGAGGAGCAGGACAGTGACAGCAGTCTGTCGCTGAAGCTGCTCTTCTGTCTGGAGATGATACTATTTAGTGGATGCAGTGGATTCTCCATAATTGATAGGAGCCTGCTGAGCGCCCTTCACTCTGCCACAGATGTTAAACTGTCTAGCTCCATGCCAACAATAGAGCCTGCCTTCCTCACCAGTTTGTCCAGGCGTGAGGCGTCTTTCCTCTTAATGCTGCCTCCCCAGCACACCACTGCGTAGAAGAGGGCGCTCGCCACAACTGTTTGATAGAACATCTGCAGCATCTTATTGCAGATGTTGAAGGAAGCCAGCCTTCTAAGGAAGTATAACCGGCTCTGTCCTTTCTTGCACAGCGCATCAGTATTGGCAGTCCAATCTAATTTATCATCCAGCTGCACTCCCAGATATTTATAGGTCTGCACCATCTGCACACAGTCACCTTTGATGATCACTGGGTCTATGAGGGGTCTGGGCCTCCTAAAATCCACCACCAGCTCCTTGGTTTTGCTGGTGTTCAGGTGTAGGTGGTTTGAGTCGCACCATTTAACAAAGTCATTGATTAGGTCCCTATACTCCTCCTTCAGCCCATTCCTGATACAGCCCACGATAGCAGTGTCATCAGTGAACTTTTGCACATGGCAGGACTCCGAGTTGTATTGGAAGTCCGATGTATATAGGCTGAACAGGACCGGAGAAAGTACAGTCCCTTGTGGCGCTCCTGTGTTGCTGACCACAATGTCAGACGTGCAGTTCCCAAGACGCACACACTGAGGTCTGTTATAATGGAATTGAAACCTCCCAGAAATTGAAGAAAGATGTAATATGTGCAACCTTGATCTTACCTGAAAAGAGACTCCCTGGAAAGCCAGATTTCATTCTGCCACACTGTCTTCCAGGAAAACAGCAACAGTAGCAGTAGCATTGAAATTGTGAGGGCAGCAGCTCCCCACTTGCCCACTAAAGACCACAACTTGTTTAGGCCATGAACAACCAGAATGCAGTATCCCATGCTGCAAAACACAAAAATGCAAGAAAAGATCAGGATTATTTATCTCAAAGTGTGTTACATTTCACTTTAAACTACGTCACACTTTACTCAGAATGTATCATTATCCTCACTCTGGGGTCATTGAAGGAGAAAGTGGGTATTCTCCCTTTTTCTGACATGACAAACCAATCTTTATTTTAGCTAAAGACCAGCAAAGCAGAAAACCGTGCCTCAAACAGAATGCATTCTCCCATAGTCAGACTGCATTCCAGAAAAAATAAAAAAAAAGAATAAAAAGGATGAGTGTTTCACTTGCAGAAGCCCTGTGGTGTTATAAATTCACTCTTTCCAGCATAGGTATATGATGGCAATTAGTTAGTTGGTCAAGGTAACCAGTCTGTTGTTACAAGATGATAATGTGGCTCATACATCTCCTCAAATGCACAAAGAGCAAACCACTCTTTGTGGAAGAGGTCTTCAGATTTAATCTCTAAGGCACTAATTCTCATAATGATAACATCACACTCATCTAAGAACCAGTGAACACAAGAGGTAAAGTGAGGCCAAGAGAAGAATGTCATTACATGCAACCTTCTTTCCTATAAGCTGGTTACTATTTGTGCCTTGGCTACACCTTAAAATACTATTCATCAAAATTGCAACAGAAGAGGCCACAAAATGAACCACTGGCATTCCATTCCCACTTTCAACTGGTTTATCTTACTGTTGAATACTTGCTGGCATGCAGCCATAATCGTGGAATCCCATAGTCTTTAAGAATAAACTGTTATCAGCCTTTGAAAATCAATAAAATGTAAGACCATGATTCCCAACAAGCCTCAAAATATAATTTAAATTCAAAGAACTGGTCCACCATTGCAATGGTTCTCATGTTGAGTCCAGAGAAAAGAATATAGTGAAATAAGGACTCACCCTAGCTATAAGCATGGTTAAGAACTGCAAACTGTGAGTATTTATACTGTGAATCTGTATAGTAAGAGCAACTTCGGTGTTGTGTCTGAGTATCGGGATTTCACAAACAGTGAGCCAGGTGGCATGATAACATTGCTGTACTATCTACTGCAGGTACCTGCAGTAATGTTTAGCCGGACATAGTGCACAGTTCCATGAAAAGGGGACAATCTGTTAAAACATAGTGGACAGCATTTAACTGAAGCTGCTGCATCATGATTTTTTTATTGCATTTATTTTATTATGAACTTATTTTCTGTGGAATTAAAAGTTGTAAACAGACTTATAGTATTGTAACAACATGTAGATGAGATAAGGAGGAATGGACTTTGCACACTTGACAATATCTCTGGTAGGCTGCCCCTCAATGCACTGTGGAAGAATGGACTCTGCACACTTTGCATGCCAAGACTGTTGTCTCCTTCCTCATTTGCATGGCAATGCTGCTCTTATCTTTCGCAGCACCATGCACTCAAATCTACTTTGTCCTATGACTGTGCATTCACAGCACCAACTCTGCTTCACACTGCTCACTTTGAGTCAGTGGCAAAACCATCTGCCACAATTACCCCAGCTCCATGAGTCCATCCAAGGCAAGATCCTTCCCTAGGCTCATGGGTGGTCATGCACACAGGCCAATGGTCCTTAGTGCATAAACACACTTCTATGCACTTGCAGATAACGGTTTGTTTTCTAGCCCCCACCAAGCATCACCACTTAACTAGATTATTAATCAAAAGGTCAAGTTGGTTTTGCCTCTTCAAATATCTTTCAGGTAGATGAGCATCATTACTTTTTCAGGTCTGGCCTGTAGATGATACAATATCTACATCATTCTACAATATCCATAATTTGTTGTGTTTATCCTGATGTCTCGCTGTCTGGGCTGGCAAGTCTCCTCACAAAGTGCAACCAAAATAGTATCTCTCTGGGCATTTCATTAGAAACGTAGAATGTTTACCGTGGTTGTTTCTTTTTGTCTACCATAGTTTTTTTGTGATAATCTTGGGTGTAAGCAATGGAACAAGAAACTGCCTAGTCACTGGCTTGACTGATTTAACAGTCTACCAAAACCCAAAGTTGTCAGGCATTTTCTGGAGTTGGACCCTTTGTGTATACTACAATGAATGTTGAGCTCATCTCTTCATTTTCCTCATCAGTTCATGTTATTTCAGTGTTTAGTGTTAGAGGAGTAAAGGCCTGTCACACATTGAAAAGAAAACAGTCAGTGTAGAAATTACATCCTTGCTGCAACTCAGCAGCCTACTGTTGTGATAGTTTGGATGAATGGTTTTTATTTTGAAATGTGAGTGTAGCGTGACTGTTGCACTTATTATTCTTCATATTTTATTTCTTTGGAGTAACTTACTATGAGATTGTAAGTCAAAATCTTAACAATAGTGGTTGAAACAGAAGAGGTATTAGAGATTTCTGACTTAAATAAGGGACTCTAAAATGTAAATATAGCAATTATAATGACATTGTAAGTGTGAGTAAAATACAGAACAGGAGTGAAAATGAAAGTAAGATCATTTATAAACAAAAATACCATTGTTGTAATTCTCATTCCAACAGTTTGGTAAATGTAATGTGCAAGGAAATGACTAATACTACCAGTTTATTCTTAATGTGTGTCCCTGTTGGCAGCACAGACTGGGAGAGATCATAATGGCGAATGCCATGCTAAGGGAAAAGGCAAAAATTGTGATCGACAAGGTACCACTTTTAAATGATACTGTGCCATTCTAAATAATAGTCCTATCAGAAAACATGGAATGGCAGTTCTTATTATGCTTGCACCAAAGCCAGTACTCTGCGCTTCAGTTGGATGAGTTGGTCTTCATAAATCGCTATATATCTATCCATATAGGAATACATGAACTCTTACAGCACTATACTGTAGCATAAAATCTTTGGAAGAATATAAATGTAAACAATATTCATTCTACCAGCTAATGTGAAATGAGAAATGTCCATCTATTGATTAATCATTTCACTTGTCTTTACTTGAACAATTTTGAGACAATAAAGGAAAATTGATCTAAATTAATATAACAAAGGCTGCTCATTGTCAACAATATACTCTTATTCAGTTTAAACGTGTCTTGGTAAATAAACCACGCTGCCTGCAACAAACAGAATCACACATTTGACGCAATAAGGTGACTGCTGGTATATCAGCTTAACACTAGAATTACCAGAGCCTACGAAAAAACTCGTAGATCCGGCCCACCTTAAATCGCTTCTTAAAACCGTTCTCACCTCTCCGCCAGCGTCTTTTGTCATCTAAATGTACTGATAAAGACAAGCTGCCAGCAGCCGGCTATTCCATCCCCCCAACGACTTAGAATGTAAACGAGCTTTTCCCAGCTCATGCCTTGATTGATTATCTGGGAGTGAAGTGGAGTTTTAGAGTAGAAATAATAGATTGTTATTTGGAACACACGCATTTCATATGTGTTGCATTTCTACAGCAATCTGTGTAAACGCATTGTTAAAACAAAAACGTTTTATATATTCTAGTAGCAAATGACAAAATGTAGGCATAAACTATATAATGTATGAAGCCTGAAGTCCAAATATCAAAGAAACACTTTCACAAAAGGTACAAAAAAAAAAAGCCACCGCCAAAAAAAGCCGCCTTAGTGTGTGACATTGACACACATTAGATATCACTGCTTCCGTGGCGCAACAGTATCAGTCGCTGACTGAGAATCAGAAGGTCATGAGTTCGATCCTGCACAACTTCCTTTTGAGAAGTGTTCTTATTTTCACTATTTTAGAATAAAAAGATACATTTGATTTCAGTCTGTAACAGCCGGTGTCATTTATGATATTTGTAAAGGTTAGCTTTATTTTTTTTTTTAAATTCACTTTTCATTGTCTCAGTCGCGTTCAGGATCCTTTCCTACCCCATCTGACACTGCTGTTAAAGATGCGTTATAGTTCTGCAGTGTATCACGATACATACGACCGCGTGTTTTTTTCCCCCAATATTGCCAGTCCCCACGTGTTGCTGTATGCTGTTTCTTTTGTACTCCAGGACATGCAGAGGAAAGCATAGTAAAGAGCAGTAACTTCAGCGCTATATGCAATCATCAGACACTCCCCATCTGACACTGCTGTTTTCACATAAAGACGCGCTAAAGCTCTGAAGTGTACTTGTGGCTGCATTGTCGTACCAATGCTTGCGAACTGAAGTGTCTGCATGCACTTTTCGTGGCATTATACGTGTATTTTTTGAGTATGCCCATGTAGCTCAAACACAGGAACATATGTTGATGTAAAAGTATAACAACACAAGTGCACATTTATTCAAGACTATAACCGAAGAAAACAGAAAGCAAGTTACAGTAGGCGGTTGATATGACAGCTTGCGTGGTGGAATGCTAAGAACTGCTGATTTCCATTCCGTGCTATATAACTTAACATTTGAATCTGATGATTGCATATAGCGCTGTCTTATTCAGTGTGCGCAAGAACATGCAGGTGGCCAGTTGCTGAGTGCTACAACGCACATTTTAAAACAAGAAAGAGACAAATATATGTGACGTTTTGAAGAAATCATTTTATGACACGAATAGTACCAATCAGAAAACATCGTCGAAGTAATGCAATATTATTTGAAAACGAACAGCGTCAGATCGGGTGTGAAGTTATACTGGCGCTGTTTGAGTCAGATCAGAAGCTGAATAAGCTGAAAAAGCTCCTGTTCTGACTCTAAGTAAAAAAGCATGAATTAATCAACAGAAATAACCGCGATTGACATTTTAAAGTTAACGATTTACAGTGCATACCAATTTATAAATTTAATGTCCGTTTGAGGAAATTGAGAGTGGCAAGTTCGATCCTGCACGGCTCCACTTCGAGAAGTGGAGTGCTCTTATTTTTACAATTTTAGAATAACAACATAAATTTGATTTCAGTCTGTAACAGCCGGTGTAACTTATGATACTGGTAAAGGTTAGCTTTTTTTTTTTTTTTTTAATTCACTTTTCATTCTCGCAGTCGCATTCAGAATCAATCCATCTCTTCAATCCTCTCAATATTTTCTCTCTGATCTTTGCTTTTTCTTGTTGATCCCCCTCTGCCATGTAGGCTCCCGTATATCCTGTCTGAGTGCAGGTGTGGTCTTCTGCCTACTCAGAGGTGTGAATGAGGCACCTGACTGATCTACACACATTGGCATCAGCCTCGGAACAAACACTGGTATGCACACCCACTCCAGTTCTGAGCCTGCATGCACTGGGACCCAATTACTTAAATTCACACCTTACCACTGACCTCATTTCACAATGCACTTCATTTCTTTTCATTGCAATTCCTTGAATCATATTTGAAAACAAGCAACAAGTTCAACATTACAGAATATGCATAATGCACATATAGCTGTTGAGCTAAAACCTTATTGAATTCTATTTGAAATTTCTTGGGGGGCTAATCATACTGTTGATGATTATTTGTCTCTCAAAGATGCTTTAAGGAACACATGTACTAATGTACTACATGTACTAATACACATACATGTTTAAGTGTTTCCCATAGTATTCCTGCAAGATATCGCAGAGGATATGACAGATTCTGTAGGCGTTTGTTCCAAATCAGGGGTTTAATTCTGTAATTTTCAATTAACCGAATAATGTTGCATTTTTACTCTCCACTACACTCTTAAAAATAATGGCACTATATGGTTCCTTACTGGGTTGTGTGTTTCCTCATACAGCCATTACTTCTCCAAGCACCATTTCATAATTTAATGGGTTCTTAGAATATGAAGTTGCTCTTTGTGCTTAAAAAAACATCCTAGAAAAAAATGAAATCTTTAATATATGGTTTGGTGCAGGATGCTAAAAGATTAAGAAAACCTGGACTTATCCTATGTTACTGGACATATACAGCAAGAGTCCCTTGAAAATCATAAGCCATTGGTATTTCACAAATCGGTTACCATCTGTTTATGGTTATGTATTGTATGATCCACATCAGAAGGCAATTGGCTTGTCTACACAAAACACACTGAATTTTCGGAGAAATTGTAACACAGTTAAAAAAAAAATAGACCAAAAGACCTTGGTGTAAACACATCTTTTGAAAACATCAAATAGTAAAGACTAATTTTTTGATTTTCAAAATAGGAGTAGAATAGTCAAAAATAAAAATAGCATCATAATTTCAGATGCAGATGACCTAGGTAAAATAGGGTTTAATATACAATTAAATCTCTTACTATAATAAGATACTAAAGATAAAATTAAATTGTTGGGAATTAAAGAGAGAAAAACTAAAAAGATGTTGTTTTCCTAAATGTACAGTGCATCCGGAAAGTATTCACAGCGCATCACTTTTTCCACATTTTGTTATGTTACAGCCTTATTCCAAAATGGATTAAATTCATTTTTTTCCTCAGAATTCTACACATAACACCCCATAATGACAATGTGAAGAGTTTACTTGAGGTTTTTGCAAATTTAATAAAAATAAAAAAATTGAGAAAGCACATGTACATAAGTATTCACAGCCTTTGCCATGAAGCTCAAAATTGAGCTCAGGTGCATCCTGTTTCCCCTGATCATCCTTGAGATGTTTCTGCAGCTTAATTGGAGTCCACCTGTGGTAAATTCAGTTGATTGGACATGACTTGGAAAGGTGCACATCTGTCTATATAAGGTCCCACAGTTGACAGTTCATGTCAGAGCACAAACCAAGCATGAAGTCAAAGGAATTGTCTGTAGACCTCCAAGACAGAATTGTTTTGAGGCACAAATCTGGGGAAGGTTACAGAAACATTTCTGCTGCTTTGAAGGTCCCAATGAGCACAGTGACCTCCATCATCCGTAAGTGAAAGAAGTTCAAAACCACCAGGACTCTTCCTAGAGCTGGCCGGCCACCTAAACTGAGTGATCGGGGGAGAAGGGCCTTAGTCAGGGAGGTGACCAAGAACCTGATGGTCACTCTGTCAGAGCTCCAGAGGTCTTCTGTGGAGAGAAGAGAACCTTCCAGGAGGACAACCATCTCTGCAGCAATCCACCAATCAGGCCTGTATGGTAGAGTGGCTAGACGGAAGCTACTCCTTAGTAAAAGGCACATGGCAGCCCGCCTGGAGTTTGCCAAAAGGCACCTGAAGGACTCTCACACCATGAGAAAGAAAATTCTCTGGTCTGATGAGACAAAGATTGAACTCTTTGGTGTGAATGCCAGGTGTCACGTTTGGAGGAAACCAGGCACCGCTCATCACCAGGCCAATACCATCCCTACAGTGAAGCATGGTGGTGGCAGCATCGTGCTGTGGGGATGTTTTTCAGTGGTAGGAACTGGGAGACTAGTCAGGATAAAGGGAAAGATGACTGCAGCAATGTACAGAGACATTCTGGATGAAACCTGCTCCAGAGCGCTCTTGACCTCACACTGGGGTGACGGTTCATCTTTCAGCAGGACAACGACCCTAAGCACACAGCCAAGATATCAAAGGAGTGGCTTCAGGACAACTCTGTGAATGTCCTTGAGTGGCCCAGCCAGAGCCCAGACTTGAATCCAATTGAACATCTCTGGAGAGATCTTAAAATGGCTGTGCACCGACGCTTCCTATCCAACCTGATGGAGCTTGAGAGGTGCTGCAAAGAGGAATGGGCGAAACTGGCCAAGGATAGGTGTGCCAAGCTTGTGGCATCATATTCAAAAAGACTTGAGGCTGTAATTGCTGCCAAAGGTGCATCGATAAAGTATTGAGCAAAGTCTGTGAATACTTATGTACATGTGATTTCTCAGTTTTTTTATTTTTAATATATATGCCAAAACCTCAAGTAAACTTTTGTCACGTTGTCATTATGGGGTGTTGTGTGTAGAATTCTGAGGAAAAAAATGAATTTAATCAATTTTGGAATAAGGCTGTAACATAACAAAATGTGGAAAAAGTGATGCGCTGTGAATCCTTTCTGGATGCACTGTATGTAAAGACAAAATGAATGTTAGGTTCATTCATTTTCCTAATCAGTATAATTCATTGCTCTTTCAAGTTTGCTATTGTTTCAAAAATTAAAAAAAAAAAATCCTCTGCTCCTCCTTCTATAGGCAGTTAGAAATCTGTCTGAAATTGAGCCTTGGTATTTAAATTGGTTTGTGCAAAAATATTATCCCTTACTTCAAAGAGCTGAGATGGCATAGTATGTTTTCCTTTTTTAAAGCATTACTGAAACTTTTAACATTCCAACTTATGAAATATAATGTTTGATCTATATTACATGATTTTTGCATTTTAGGAAAAAAATATTAAGACCAAGTACCACTGCATATTTTATATAAACTATTTGTTTTAACTGTGAATATATATGTAGTAAAATATCTAAGTCCATTATAAATAGCAGAGCATATTCAGAAATACAATGGAGAAGAATGCAACCTTTATGTAGCAAGCACAAGTAAAGGACATCACACCTGAAAAAACAGGTTCAAAATTAAACAAACAAATAATTAAAAATAAAGTACTAACGCTAAAGGTCTGTTTGAAATTGATACCTTGTGTCACAACCTAAAATCTGAACAAAATCATACCAACAAACACTGCTACATTCTGTTATTTATGTGTATTAAGTGTAAATGCTGTGTCTTTTCTGGAGATATTTATTTTTAAGGCCAAATACAGTATATGTTCAAGATGTGACAGGTTGCCAAATTGAGAAGATAATGCCAGACAAGAAAAGGTGGTAAGACTCAGTAAGACCCCAAAAGGGAGAAAGGACACCACCTGGGAGCAGCAAGTTGTTTGTTGTACTAGTTGAGAGAGGCCACATTTACAATGCCAGGTCCTGATGCCCAGATAAGAACTGGTGAAGAAATCCAATCCGATGTCTGTTTTATTTATATTAAGGCACCTGGTCTATATGTGGCCCAAACAGCTGATGCAGAATGAATGTGCTGTGCGTGCTTTACAGTGCAAGCAGAGTGTAAACAAAGATTTTTTTTTTCTGCTGATGTTCTTCAATTTTATATGTTTTAGAAGCAGAGCTTATTTTCTAAATATGCTGAGTCAGCACAGAACAGCTATGCCATTATATGCCTTAGCATTTCTTCCACCTTAATTCAACAGTCAAGATTGGTGAGACTGTATTATTAACTGGATTTATATATCTGTGCAAATAAATGCCTCTCCCCGCACTTCTCACTCTCTCCTTTTAACGTGCTGCATGGTGCACAAAAATCACAGTCAACTCACATCTTTGAGCAAAAATCCAACCTCAAAATAGGATGTTAGAGGGCAAGTGATTCAGGTACTGCGGTGGGTTGGCACCCTGCCCGGGATTGTTTCCTGCCTTGTGCCCTGTGTTGGCTGGGATTGGCTCCAGCAGACCCCCGTGACCCTGTGTTCGGATTCAGCGGGTTGGAAAATGGATGGATGGATGATTCAGGTAGTAACAAAAATGTGAACCTCCTTATAGAGGGACAGGAAGAGAGAAAGAGGGACAGAGCAAAAACAAAGTAGAGGAGAATGGTATACAATAGTACCTGCTGGTTGAGATGGTCTAGACTCAGTAGCAAGCCCAGTTTGCCCTTTTACAGTTGGGGTCTGGAAGGAGGTACAGAACTGATTGAGCGGAAGAAGTGGGACTGGATGGTCCTTTTACGAAACTCAACTTTTTAAAGGCATATGGAAGGAAAGGGAGTGTAGTGATCTCAAGGGCTATCAGAGGACATTGTGGTTTTGTATCCTAGAAAAATAACAGACCTACCCCTGATCTGGGTTTTTTTTTGCGTATTATTATAAAATGATTGAGGAATGCATTAAATAAGGGTAAATGTAGAAACTATGAAGATATAATTCTCTTTATAAATGTAACATTATACATGATAAGTTTCACAGACACCTTGCAACAGAGCCTTAAATTTAATTTCTGATTCAGTCATTGTCAGTGTCAACAGTGTCTACATAGACTTGTGAGTTATGCTAACAGATGACTGGTTTAGAATGAATGAGTGTGGATTTAAAAGTAAAACTGCATTGTGATTAACGGTTGTCCCATCCGGGGTTTGATCCTGACTTGCACATAATGCTGTAAAGGTAGATTCCAGGAACCTGTAATTTTAGAATGGGAAACTTAAGTACTTAAAATGGATGGATGGATAGATGCACAGATGCTTTCATATGATTTATTATTATACTCCAAGATGATTTTGTAGATACACATTTGTAAAAGTGCACAGTGGCTAGTCAAAGTTGACAACAACTTTCAATTTTTTTGTAGCTAAGAAAATTATAATGTGCATTTTTATGCTTCAGTATTCAGATTTGGAGTTAATCAACATGTGCATTGCCTTCTCTGCCAATAGCCCTGAAGCTGAAACAGCATACAATTACTGCTCTCTAGCATAAGTAATCATATTCAGTTACATCCATTTCCATATTTATTATACTCTCATGAGTTTTTTTTTTTAACTTCACACATCATGGCCAGTAGTGTTTAGCCCTCTTTATGTGGTTTATACATTTCTGTATAATTATTTTATGCATAAAAGCATGCTGCTGACTCTACAGCAGCATCTCTGTTTGCTGGCGCACTCAGCCTGGTGCAGGTTCACCCTCATTATATTTCGCCCTCATTATAATGCTACCCTTGCTTGCATGCATCTTGAGATACGCCTTAAGCTTTTCGTAATAATGAAGGTTACTGGGGTGTAAGGGAGGTGAGCAATCTGAGAGTCAGTATGCAGTACAATTTAATCAAAAGTAACCTTTCAACGAAAACCACAAAGCAATTAAGACTGCATTTTTCTGTTCTGCTTCTTCTTCTTCTTCTTTCAGCATAAGCAATTACACAGTCTGGGAGACTCGTGTAAGCCAAATAGATTCCTAAGATAGACCTTAATGAAAAATCATTCCTATGGTGAAAATGGGCCAATGAAAAATAAGTAATGCTGGGATTTGAGAATCATTCAGGGGGTTTTAAAATTTGCATCTTGACATTGTTTGACTGCAGCTAAGTCTTTAGGCCAATCAGTTAAGGCAGCTTTCTGTAACATATGTGGGTCAAGCATATGGCTGACTCTGTGACCAATTATAAAATATCTCATGGCTATGAAACAGTAACATCCAGATAGATCCTTTAGGTTTAAAGATACAGCCATTTTTATTTTAAATATATTATGTATCCACAGGTGGAAGGGTCCTGCGTAGGAGTCCAGGCTTTCCACCTAGGAGCTCAAGGGATTGCCCCTTAGAGCACTTACAAAAAAATGTACTTCAATGATTCCTTGCTACTTTTGAACCATGTCTAACCTTCAGTATCTGGCAAATACAATAACAATTACTGTAAATCTGCAAGTATTACAGTCTACTAAGTGTCAGAAAACAATTACAAAGCTGAAATAAAACTTGCAAAATGTGTTGAGCATATGAGGGTAAAGTCCACTTAAAAACATTACTTTGCAGCATATTAAAAAGGGACAAAGCTGAGCTGTCTGGCCATACCATGGCATAGTGGCTCATAAAATGCAATATGCTATGTGAACCCAGGGGGTAATGCAGACTTGGGCACATCAACAACAAAACACAAATGTTGATAAAAATTCACAAAACCTTTTAAATATATCCATTATCCAAAAAAAAAAAAGAATTCAAAATACAGGTAGGAGATCACATATAGAGAAAATCAAAATCAAATATTTTCAAAAGCACAGGGCAAAAAGCACAATACAAGGACCAGCAAAACAGTCAAAAACAGAAATCCAAATCAGAATAAAATCCTTAAGCAAATCTGCAAAAATCCAAAGAACAAAGCATGTAGCTGCGACAAACTAAATAGTTTAAATGATATATACATAGTATTGGTCAGTAGAAAGTGCTTCTGTAAAAGCCTGTCAGAACTTCAAAGAGCTAAAACCAACTTTTACAGAGAAATGCCTCGAATCTCCCCTAAAGAAAGCCATACTATTGTCTCTCTTCAACTGTATATATAAATATTATTACAAACTGTTGTGGCAGGTGGCCGGGTGTGGTCATCAGCCGCCTGCCTATTTAAGGGGCCACCTCCCTTCAATCAAGGCTGGAGTCGGGTGAGGAGTTGGACGAGGTTGGAGAGGAGGTGGCAAGGAGAGGCCTGGAGTGTGAGAGAAGGAAGAGAAAGAGAAAGAGAGGTGGCTTAGTGAAGCCTGGCCTTTGGGAGACTGTGGGGGTTTGTGTGTGGCGGTGCACGTAAGACTTTGTAGATACTATTGTGTAAATAAACGTGGGGTGATGGCTTTAAATGTGTCTGCCTGTCTGTGTCCGGGCCGTACTATTTCACACTGTGTTACTCTGACATACCCAGGAAATTTCTTCGGAAAATAAGCCTTAGTTATATTGTCATTGGTTATTCAGGTGTATCAGAAGCAGTAGGTAACTAATTAAGTGCTTTTCTGTACACTATACTAGCCGTCCCCCACGGCTCCACCTGCGTAGTAGTGAAACAGGACAAACTTTAAAAATCAATAAACAAACAAACAGGTATCGCTAGCTAAGCAAAGGCAAGATACACTCCAAAACACAGAGATACACTGACTCGAATGGAGGCTGGCGCGTGAGTGAGGGGGGCCCTGCCCGGCACCCCACTCCAGACATCATGCTTCCCCCTCCTCTTGGCCTGCTGCTTCTGTCTCGGATTAGCGTGAATATATTGCTCCTGCAAGGGAACTATGATTCTTAGCGCAATGAGAGAAGTCACAAAATTAACTGGAATGTTCAAGCAAATTATAGAAAAAAAAACTGATCTAAATCTGTTAAGTAGTTCTCTTGTGATAAGCATACAAACAGACAGACAGATGTTGTACTTTATATATATATATACATATATATATATATATAGAGAGAGAGAGAGAGAGATGTGTTTTTTTGGTTGTTTTTCTTAGTGGTTACAGTGTTGGACACAGGACTTCAAATCCTAAGTTTGTGGTTTTAGATACTGTGTGACCAATGTACAAGTCACTTCAACTGCCTGTGCTCCATCTGGAAAATTAAAAGAAATATAACTAACTAGCCAACCCGCGGCGTATCGCATAATTATGTATTGATGGGTGAACACTTCCTGAAAGACACAGTTGTCCAAATGGGGTGGGTTTGAGGATACAACTGTAGGTGAATGAAAAGATGGAACTCTGGAGAGGGCAACATACAATTGTCCATGACTGACAATTGGAGGACAGCCGTCGCACGCTCATTCAGCGATTCACATCCGCGACAAACAAACTGTTTTACACACTGCATACAACGATTCACATCTGCAACAAACATGCTTCTTCTTAGATGGTCCTGCCGCATCCATCCTCGTTCTCGAAGCATACACACTGCCTGGTCATGTGCTCGCTCGCAAGAGCAACTCACAGAGACCCGCCCACCAACTCTAAGACCATGGGATACACCTGGCAAACTGTTTTACATGCAGCATACAGCAATTCACATCCACGACAAACATGCTTCTTCTTAGATGGTCCTGCCGCGTCCACCCTCGTTCTCGAAGCATACACACTGCCTGGTCATGTGCTCGCTCGCAAGAGCAACTCACAGAGACCCGCCCACCAACTCTAAGACCATGGGATACACCTGGCAAACTGTTTTACATGCAGCATACAGCGATTCACATCCATGACAAACAAACTGTTTTACACGCCGCATACAGCAATTCACATCTGCGACAAACATGCTTCTTCTTAGATGGTCCTGCTGCGTCCACGGTCGTTCTTGAAGCATACACACCGCCTGGTCATGTGCCCGCTCGCAAGAGCAACTCACAGAGACCCGCCCACCAACTCTAAGACCATGGGATACCTCTCGCAAACTGTTTTACATGCTGCATACAGCAATTCACATCCGCGACAAACAAACTGTTTTACACGCCGCATACAGCGATTCACATCTGCGACAAACATACTTCTTCTTAGATGGTCCTGCTGCGTCCACCCTCATTCTCGAAGCATACACACTGCCTGGTCATGTGCCCGCTCGCAAGAGCAACTCACAGAGACTCGCCCACCAACTCTAAGACCATGGCGTGTAAAACAGTTTGCGATGGTGGATGCGGTTGTGCATCGTAACCGAAAAGAATAATCAAAAGTGAACGTGGCTCAGAGGTGCATATGGAGTGTAGCAGAGAAAAACGCGAATGACGCCCTGTTTTGTGAGTTGCTGCGTCCGAGTTGGTGGGCGTGGCTCTGCGAGTTGTCGTCGTATCCAATGATGCTGTGCTTAGTGAGTTGCTGCGTCCGAGTTGGTGGGTGTGGCTCTGCGAGTTGTCATCGTATCAATGGTCTTAGAGTTGGTGGGCGTGGCTCCGTCCTGCGTGCTCCATGGGTGTCTTGCTTGCACTGGTGGCTGCTTAGTGAATTATATATATAGATTGCATCTCAAATGTTGTAAGCCACCTTGGATAGAGGTGTCAGTCAAAAATAATAATAATAATAATATTAGGGGGCGGCACGGTGGCGCAGTGGTAGCTCTTCTGCCTCGCAGTTAGGAGACCCGGGTTCGCTTCCCGGGTCCTCCCTGTGTGGAGTTTGCATGTTCTCCCTGTGTCTGCGTGGGTTTCCTCAGGGCGCTCCGGTTTCCTCCCACAGTCCAAAGACATGCAGGTTAGGTGGATTGGTGATTCTAAATTGGCCCTAGTGTGTGCTTGGTGTGTGGGTGTGTTTGTGTGTGTCCTGCGGTGGGTTGGCACTCTGCCCGGGATTGGTTCCTGCCTTGTGCCCTGTGTTAGCTGGGATTGGCTCCAGCAGACCCCCGTGACCCTGTGTTCGGATTCAGCGGGTTGGAAAATGGATGGATGGATAATATTAGGTCACTGGAGCTGTTTACTCCTGAACATGCTATACACATTTGTCCATGAATAAAATATTCCTGCTTTTCCAAGTGGCTAGGCTTTTGATGATGTTCAGAGCAAAACACAATGTTACAGGACAGTGTATTCTTTTGGATTGAAATGGGCGATCAATTGGAATAATGTGAAATTTGTGTAAATATTATGCTCATTATTAGATGTTTTATGATTTTCATTTGTTTAAGTCATTCACACAAGTGTACTATTTCTTATTGCATTTGTATATGCAAATCAGTGCTTGAACTGGATATAGAATAGTACCGGGTGCTGAAAGTTTCCCAATTAGAAACTGAAGTGCCATAATCTAAGACTATCTTTGCAGTATTGTGTTGTTTAAATGCTGTGATCAAAGAGCAGTGGGAGAGAAGTTGGTGGGGGGTCCAGGTCCTGGAGGTAGATGGAGCAGAAAGGATAAACATGAAGAGAGCTGGTAGGCTACAAAACACTGCCAGTACATACAGTATCTAAGAGTGGTGGTAATCAAAAAAGACAAAAATTGAGAATTACTGGCTCAATTCAAACACCAATGCAAAGAATTTTGGAAAGTGGAGAAGTGGGACATCCCCATTTAAACTAAGCAGAATGCATGGAAATGTAAACAATTTCCGAGAGTGGGGACCCCTTTCAAAGTCTGCAGATATGAATTTATATTACAATGGAGTAGCTCATGAGGGACATATTAAATTTAAACTAATGTCATCGGTGCAAGGGCATTTCTACAATTTGCAAGTATCACAATCTTAGTCCCCTCTGTGATTGTCACATGTGGTCTTACATGTATATAATGGTGTAAAATGAGTTAGGGGCTATATTGTAAATAAAGGACAAAAGCATGAGTGGCTTACTGCTATTGTCATGTATATAATCGAGAAAAAGATAAGGGACTTAAGCCTCTGAAGCCCCTACCCCCCTTCTTGACACCACTGTGTCGCTCCTGGTTGGTCTTGGACCAGAGGACACCACTTTATCCTCCACTTCTCTCATACTCCCTTTGTCCTTGTAGTGAAGCAACACCTATACTCACATCCACAGTGCCTAGCACCAACACTTGAGGTTTATAGCACACTAACCATTGACCGTCACATCTTCCTTGAGCTTCCCTAAACTTTCCCCTTCTAGTTCATACCTGACTATAGATGCCAAACAAAGCCACGTCTCTTTTTTTCCAGTCAAGGACACCACAACTTCTTCAGCCTTTTGGTTAGTGTTGTTATTTGGCCCATCAATTGCTTCTGCTCCATCCTTAGTTTACATCAAACATGCTTTCAGCACAGAGAAGAACATGTAAGTTAACATAATATTAATAAATACTGACAAATAAAAAATCATGGCATGGCTCATTTTTCACTAGACAGATACTGTATTAAAATGTATGATAGGAGTGAAATTTGCATTAATTTTTTTTCACTAGCTAGATACTGTATTAAAATGTATGTTAGAAGTGGAATTTGCATTTTAAAGCAAGTTAAATATATTCTTTCCTTTGTACCACATTTCTTTTGTTTTAGTATCTTTGCTGAGGTTACTGGGTTGGGATATGTAAAGGTTCAAAGTATGAGCTGCAATTCTAAAAGAACATATTTCCAGGAAGAATGAGCCACTATTGGATACAAAATTTAGGATGCTAAATTAAATTAAGGTGACCACTAAGATAATGGCCATTGCAAAGGAAAGCCTGCAACTTGCAGAGTGCAGAAACTATCCTAAACTTTCCTTTTCATAACCCTGGTGTTTCTAACATGTGACTGGTGCCTGATTAATTCTGCCAAGCAACAGACTCAGATAAGACGAGTTTGGGGCAAAAGGGAAGTTAAATGGAAGAACCAGTGGAGGTCGTTGATGAATTTGATTCAATGGCAGATGAAAACTGGAATAGTTGGAAGGAAGTAAGATTCTCTAACAATCAGATTATGCTTCACTCACTCAAAATGTAAAACCAATTTAAAAACGCTTTAAGGAAAATAAATTGCTGTCTGCTGTTTCATTACAGGATAAATTTGCATTCAAGCCCTCCCTGTACTATATAGTATTTAGGTCTTCGTAAATAGGCATCTTACCATTAGATAGATCTTACATTGTTTGCATCTTTTGATCATATCTGTGGTAAATATGGAATTCCCTCAACAAACTTATTTTACTATTTATAGCATGTTAAGCACTTTGCAGAAAAGAATTTGCTTGACTTCCCTATTCCATCATACTCAAACATTTTTAAATAGTAAGGAGAAAATCATTAGCACAATGCTCACTGGTAGATCACTTTCTGCAATGCTAGGAAAGATATTTTCATCAGTATCTTGGACAAGGACTTGAAGTCGATATTTCACAACATTCATTCTTGTTCAATTTGTGAAAAACATTCTGTAATTCAGCTGAAAACTGAACACCAGACACACCTCTCCAAATTAATCCTAAGATATATCAATGCTTAGAGCCTAATTGTGAACAATTCCAGGCAACTCTGGCCTCCCTCAGTAAAAGAGTTTTTTCTTATCTATTAGATTGTACATAATGTACAATTATCGCAGTTCTTCTTACGCAGTCTCTGGAATTTTTCTCTTGCATGGTAAAGTGCAGAGCTTCTTTAGAATTTGTCAAGGTATCACTTAAGTTATTCTATAATAAGTTTGTTGAGCTCCTGCCTGCGTTTCTAAGCTCCTTCTAAACTCCTATGGTTTTAATTAATAAGAGGTTGTATAACACAAGGGCCTCTTTTTTTATTACTTATTAGCTCTCTGTTGTAGGCGAGTGTGGGGGTTTGAGCATGGTTGCTGTGATAGCTTTGTTTTACTGAAACACAAGATTCTGTGTCTTTTGAGCAATATACATTTGTATATTTCTTGTTCAGTGCTTATATTTATTTTGTTTAAATATATGTTGAATATAAATTAATTTGATCATCTGACTCAGATCATTCTTTGTAAGAAGCAAATTAAAACTTACATTCTAACCCTTTCTTCCAGATTAACTCTCTGTCTAGGTACTTAGGATGGTTTGAAAATTACAAATTATGTTACTTGTTCAGGATTTCCTTGTAGAATTTCTATTTTTGTATTTTATGTTTTTTATCTTTATTCAGTGTTTTATGATGATATTATTTTGTACCCAAGGTTGCGTATTTGATCTTTTTTCTATTTTTTCCCTCTTGTTCATTCTGAAATACTGGAACCGCTCTGAGCATGGGAAAGGTGCTATGAACATAAAATGTATTATCATTATTACTTTAATTAAAATAGCACTCATAAAAATAATCACAGTAGAACTCATTGTTAAAATTTAAAATTATGCCAACAGAAGCATCTAAGATGGATTCAAGCTGTAAGTATAGGAACATACACACTGTAGATTATTCCATGACATATACCATAAGCATAATCATTTTAAATTATATCATGATATATAATTTTTGGCCATACTGTCCACCCCTACCTGGCAGCAAAAGGCACAAGCCCAAAATAGCATAAATTCCTGGGTCAGTCAAGGAATGCTTACACAAACACAGTTATCCGAGACAAGTTTGTCTGAAGTAACCCAAGGTAATGTCTTTGAAGCAAGGTGCATGGGAAGCATGGGAAAGATATTCAATATGCAACACTCAATTTTTTGAGCTTTGTTGTAGTTTACTTTAAATGTAGTATTTGTAAACGTGAAATGAGCCAAAGTTCTGTAAAAGGAAGTGCAAAATACAGAAATAATTTGAGTTTGTAATGAACAGATGTAAAATATAAGTAGCTACTCAGTTTAATATTTCAAGACAGTCTGTCCTATTCACTATTAATCTGTTTAATGCAGCTCGAGGTCATGGGGTTGAGTGTCTATGATAGCAGCACTGAGCATGATACAGAAACCATCCTTGAAGGGAGCAGCAGTTTACACCAATTAACCTCACATGCGCACCTTGGCAAACTGAATAAAAAAGGAGCACATAAGTGAAAAACCAATACAAATAAATGTGTGTAAAAAGTGATGACTCCAACATAGGCAATATCTAAACTGTGATTCAAACTCAGAACTCTGGAGCTGGAGACGACAACTTCAACAAGTCTCTGAAAGGTGCAATCCTAAGGAAAAAAACTTGAAATATAATGAACCACTGGGGGTCAAGAGTGCACCTGTGTACAGTCTGAGTTACTGTATAGGGGGGAGTGGTCAGCATGTTCATGGAAGGTACTATTGTGGTTATGTTACACAAGCAGACAGAGAGAGCAGGCAAGAACACATGTGTCTAAGTCATTCACACAAGTGTACTATTTCTTAGTCTTAGTCTTTCTTTCTCTCCATCTTGGGCCCCTGGGATTTTCACTTACAGGACTCACCTTATTTAAGTTCGCTATACATTACAGGGTAAATTTCTTATGTTGGTGTGCACAAGCATTTATTCATTGTCCATGACGAAGTTTCTAGCATGGCTGGCCCTTACCCAGTCCTGCCTTGGTGATGTCCTTTGCCAATTGTAGATCATACTACTGAGATTTTTCAGATATGGAAATTCAGAGATAGTGCAGTTATACTCACTATTCATGGTGCCCAAGTGTGGTGACATGTTGCATGTTGATTAACACAAGCAAGTAAGAATTTCATTATATATGTGACAATAATGACCCTCTCAACTTATCATACAGGTTTAAAACGTTTCCAAATTATGGGAATAACAACTTTTCTTTCTTTGTACACATTCACTTGTAGTCCCTCTATATTTATTACATTGCACAAGTGGTATAACATATTTGGGGACACACAATCACATTCTCTTCAAGCATAACTAACCTTAAGCTTATATGCTGTACTCCTTGAACTCCATCTGACTTGTCTTGTGTCCACCCTTTTCTTATATTCCAAAACAGTCTTGTGTCTACTTTGCCAGGCCCCAGGCTGCAGCTGAATCCTACCTCTCTCCTTTTTGGATATCATGTAGCATATTCAGTCTTGTCACTGACTCTTCTGCCTCCAGGCTATGGCTGTCTCTTTGATTATCCTACAGCATATTCAGGTTAGTGTCTGCTTCTCTGTTTTTCAATACTGAAAAAATGTTGGGACATAAACATGATACCCTGATTCTCCTACAACGTAGTTAGGCTACTTTTCCTGACACCTTATGATAAATTAGTAAAATGCTGTAAAAATATTACAGACACAATAGACATTCACCTCTTCGGATATAATGCTAGTCTACTTAAATAAAAAAATGCTCTATTACTGCAGGTATGGATGTCTGCAACAAACACCCACCAGATACCTCTCACATTAGGCCAAGAGAACTGTATGTGAACTAAGATTTAGATGAAGGCAGTACAGCTCTTAATTCTATACTTTAATAGGTATGCTCATTACTAAAATAAGGACAATAATGCAATAAAACATGGATATATTGATCCCAAGTACTAGGAACAACTGCTCATTAAGTCTGAGCAACCGTAAGTTATGCAGGAGAAGTTAATAAGCTAATAGTATTAGTAAAAGGATTTGCAAATTGTCATCTAGGATCAAATGGTATTGCTCACTTAAAAGGGCTTGGCTTATTCAGAAACCAGAGCTAGCGATTATATCTATCTAAGGTCCATTACACTTCTGATAACAGAAGTAGCCCTCAGCTGTGGTAAAGAGCACTATTTATCCTTGGCCACGAAGTGTAAAGTTGAGGGATGTAGAGTCCAACCTGAAGAAGAACAGAGAAATGAGAAGGGTAGTGGAAAGTATTTAGTGTGAAACACTTAGTTGGTAAAATGACGAGCCACTGCACCAGTAGTGCTGATCAGTGAAATTCACCAATATGTTGTGCCAGTGACCTTGTTCGACGAATATTTTCCTGGAAATTCACCTTGCAGCTAGTTTATTATTTTATCTGTTTGAATATTATTGTCCAAATGCTCTATGATGCTTTACAAGGCCAGCATTACATCACAGCGCAGCAGCGGCCATGTAAATAACATTCATGCATCCTTAGTGCAAGATCATGGCCATCACTACGTTGTAAACACATCAGAAAAAAAAACTGTATTGTGCTTGATGGTGCAGCATTATATTTTTTCCCTATCCTGCATGCATTTGAAAAATAAATTTAAAAACCTGCAGTATTTTCATTTGAGAGGAACATTAGCAGACCATAATGAGACTATTACAAGTAGTGCCACCTGATATGTAACACTGATCCCTGTGCTACAGAACCACAAAGCTAAAAATGCATGCAAATTAGCCATGACCCCAAAACAAGCCTTAAAGGATCCCTCACCCTTCACCCAGAAAACAAATGACATACAATGAAATAATAAAAACAAATGATTTATTACTATTTAGACGGTGTTTCTTTCTTCTTGGGAAAAGGATCTGCACAGATAAATCGGAAACAAAACAGATGCTCTAGTTGTGCCTATAACTGCATAAAACAATGGATCAAGCCAGTCCCATGCCGCTGCTTCATGGCAAGGCCAATGTGTGCCCCAATAGTAGAACTTTGTGAGTATTGTAATCTATATTGTCTTTACTTTTTGCTAATTTGTTGCCCTTTGTTGTATTTAGTTTGTGATATTATTTTAATTTGTGCCTCTTGTTGTTTGAGGAACAATGATGCAGCGGTTAGCACTGCTGCCTCACAGCTCAGATCACATATTTGGCCTCCATAATTTGCAGACTTTTCACTAGCAATCAGAGACACTTAATTGACAATTACACCATTATAATCCACTCAAAACTAGTTTAGTTCCTCGTTCCTCAATGACTTTAATGCATTTTATGGAGTTTGAAGATGTTCACAACATTTCCACGATTTTGACAAACATGGTGAAGCAAACTTTGTGGGGTCTGCTCATCACTACCCACCAAGTAGACAGGAGTAGAACATCTAGTTACGTATACCCAAAGAGGCTGTAGAAAATTTGTTTAGTCTGATTTATTTGCCTCTTTAACCATCTCCCTTTTGTTTATCAACTAATTGCATTAGTGCAATGATGTTTTCTGATTAGTACTATTCAGGTCATAAAATGATTTCTTTAAAAGTCACATATATTTGTCTCTTTTGTTTTTTCAGCGGTACTGAGCAGACATCGTGCACCAGAAGGTGTGAGCTTATTCAGTGCGAGGAGGAGCACACAGGTGACCGGTTGCTTGTGCTATAACAAGCTTGACCTGGCGGCGATCAACGTGCATGTACTGTGCAAGGCATGTACAGGGTCCACAGAGAAAAGAAGAGTGTTCATGGCTCACCTTGCAGAGAAACCTTCTTTCCTCTGCATGTCCTGGAGTACAAAAGAAACACCACCATGCACCAAAATGTGGAGACTGGGCAAGATCGAGAAAAAAAAAAAACACACACAGTCACTGATTACAACCACAAGATGGTATGCGAAAGAATATGAATAATATGAATAATGATGCATTCGTGCCACAATGTTTTCTGAAATGTAAAATACAGGTCATAAAATGAATAATTCCAAATATCATATATACCTATATCTCTGTTTTTTGTCAGTGTGGCTTTGACATCATGGACCATAAGGCGCATATTAATTCAGTGTAAGCAGGAACACTCAATAAAACTGAATAAAAAAAATCAAGTGAAAATAAGATACGAAGAAGGCAGATTCACCAGCGTTTGTGTGTCAGCTTTTATCCATCCAGATCAGAGAATTTCCAGTGCCATTGTCTCAAAACACCACTCATCTACAGATATTCAGATAAAAAGTATCCGCGTCAGATCCCTTTTAATGGGAGGTGGAGGGGGGCAGTATGTATCGTGACTAAGAGAGTAAAAGTGAAAAAAAAAACGGTAACTTTTACAAGTACTATAAATTCACACTGGCCGTTACATATGCAAACCAAATGTATGTTTTTATTGTATAACTAGCCAACCCGCGGCGTAGCATACGCCACATAATTATTGTGGAGAACAGCCCGGACACAGACAGGTAGACATGTTGGTTTCACCACACACACGCTTATTATATATTATATTTACAGTTCAAGTGCACAATCCCAGTGCCACAGCACCAATCACCCCTTGAGTCCCTGGCCACAACACAATGCCTCGTACTGTCTCTGGTCCGCCTCCACTCCTCTCCTCTTAGCTCCGTCTTTCTCCTCCCGACTCTTGCCACTGACTGGAGGGAGGCGGCCCCTATTATACGTCCCGGATGGACTCCAGGTGCATCCTGAGGAGCTTCTGTAGCCACACCCCTGTGCAGCGGAAGCTCTGGCGGTGCATCCAGAAGTCCTCCAGGTGCCCCCAATCCTCTTCCCCCCAGCACTTCCGGGTGTGGCGGAAGTGCTGAGGTCCAGGGCTCCCAAGGCATCGGGGCGCCCCCTGGCGGTGACCACGGGCCCCTACAGGGTAGAGCTTCCAAGCTCTGTACCCATGGCCCCCACAGCAACCAGGGAGGACGCCCCCCTCATGTTCTGGAGGAGGCACAAGCCCTCCTCCGGTCCTCCTGGGCATCCCGTCTGGGCATGAACCCCAGCCAGGTGCCACATTATGTATTGATGGGTGAACACTTCCTGAACGACACAGTTGTCCAAATGGGGTGGGTTTGAGGATACGACTGTGAGTGAATGAAAAGATGGAACTCTGGAGAGAGCAACATACAATTGTCCGTGACTGAAAGCGGGATTGTCTGTGACGATAGAGGCCACGCTGGTGAAAGTTACTTCGTCGGTAGGGATAAGTGTCAGTACTTGTTCATTAAGGTGTAGCGAGTCTTCGTTGTTGACGCTTAATATAGCTTGCGTACTGAGTTGTTCCGGAGTCACAGTTGAGAAACACTTTTTTAATGTCTTTTAAGCACAGGGAAAAAAATGAACATGTGAAACATCCGTAATGTAATAAGCCACCAAGAAAAGTAACATTGCAACAATGCACGCTACGACCCGATCGCTGTAAACAGAAGTGAAAAGAAAATCGAGCCTGGTGCATTCTTTAACTGCCTTGTGGCGCAGTGGTAGTGCTGCTGCTTTGCAGTACGGAGACTGTGGAAGACTGTGGGTTCGCTTCCCGGTTCCTCCCTGTGTGGATAGCGCTTTGAATACTGAGAACACCGCTATAGCAATGTAATGAAGTATTATTATTCTTATGCGTCCAGCCCTCTCTCTCTCTCGTGTGTGTGTGTGTGTGTCGCTCTCTCTCTCTCGCTGCACGTGTTCCTGCAGGCATACGCCACATAATTATTTATTGATGGCTGAACACTTCCGGAAAGACAAAGTTGTCTAAAATGGGTGGGTCTGAGGATACAAAGTAAGTGAATGAAAAGATGGAACTCTAGAGAGAGCACCATGCAATTATTGTCCGTGACTGAAAACTGGTTTTGGCAGATACTGTACAAGCATATCTTTTTGAAAGTTTGGCCCTGTGCCTTATTAATTGTCATCGTAAAGGCCAATCTAACAGGAAATTGTCTTCGTGTAAAAGTAAAAGGCAAATTATCTGCGACAAGCAAACTGTTTTACATGCTGCATACTAACCCGTGGCTTAGCACACGCTGCATAATCACGCCGCTTTTTTAATGTTTTTTAAGCAGAGGGAAAAAAATGAACATTTGCAAAATCCGTAATTTAATAAACCACCAAGAAAAGTAACATTGCAACAATGCACACTACGAACCAACATACAATCATCGTTCAGTATGCACTGTCTGCTCATGTGCCCGCCCCCAACTCCATCTGTGCACCTCTGAGCCACATTGTCTTTTCATTGTTCTTTGCGGTTCCGGCTGCTTTTCTATATATAATCCACCAAGTCGCCCGACCATGGTAGTAGCTGGGGGTGGGGGGTGCGTACAAAGGGCAGGGATGTAATCAGTGTGAGTGTATGACCTGCACTTACTGGGTATTCCTCGTTCGTGGGGAACAATTACAAGCCCCGGTCCCCATTACGAATGGGGTTCAACGGCTTACCCACGCCTGTTGGCGCCGGGTAGACACACGTTGATCCATTCAGTGTAGCACGCGTGCAGTACCGGACATCCAAGGGCATCACATAGGACGCCGACTGCTTGGCGATCGCGTAACTATTTAGCAGTAGGGAGTCTCATTCGTTTTCGGAATTAAACAGACTAATCGCTCCACCAACTAAGTACGGCCATGCAACACCATGCACAGAATTGAGAAAGAGCTATCCATCTGTCAATCCTCTCTGTGTCCGGGCAGGGTGAGGTTTCCCGTGTTGAGTCAAATTAAGCAACATTTGTGTGTGGTGAGTTGTTGTGTCCGGGCACATGAAGAAGGCACTGTGAATGCCTTGAGAGCGTGGGTGGACGCGTTCCGGGGAATAATGAGTATCTATATATCTTCTTAGATATAGACAGCGTCTGATAGTTGTGATGGTTTTACACTCCAGTACATTGCGATGAACGCTGGTAACAGTCAGGCGTTCTCGTCCCATGCTCTTAGAGTTGGTGGGCGTGTATCTATCAGTTCGAGTTGTTGGGCAGTGCTCTGTCGTTTGTATCCCATGGTCGGATGAGTTGGTGGATTATATATGGAAATGCAGCCGAAACCGAAAAGAATAATGAAAAGTCAACGTGGCTCAGTGGTGCATGTGTACTGTAGCAGAGACGAAAGCGAGTTGGTGAGTTGTTGCGTCCGGGCACATGAGCAGGCACTGTGAATGCCTTGAGAGTATGGGTAGACGCGTGCTCGAGTTGGTGGGCGTGAGTCGGTGGGCTGGGCTTTGTGAGTTGACTGACATTGCTATTTTTTGCGTATCCCATGGTTGTCTTCTGGCAGTGTGAATGCCTCGAGAGACAGGGTGTCCTTGTTTGGTGAGTTGTTGCAGTTTGTGAGTTAAACGCTGCAATGGTTTCACACGTTTGGTGAGTTGTTGCAGTGTGTGAGTTAAAAGCTGCAATGGTTTTACATGCTGGTAACAGTCAGGCGGGCAGGCAGGCGTTCTCGTCCCATGGTCTTAGAGTTGGTGGGTGTGGCTCTGTGAGTTGTCGGCGTATCCCATCGTCTTAACATTGGCGGGCGTGGCTATATCGTGCGTATCTCATGTTTTACACGCTGCATACAGCGATTCACATCCGTGACAAACATGCCTCTTCTTAGATGGTCCTGCCACGTCCACCCTCGTTCTCGAAGCATACACACCGCCTGGTCATGCGCCCGCTCGCAAGAGTAACTCACAGAGACCCGCCCACCAACTCTAAGACCATGGCGTGTAAAACAGTTTGTGATGGTGGATGCATTCGTGCGTCATAACAGAAAAGAATAATGAAAAGTCAACGTGGCTACGTGGCTCAGAGGTGCATGTGGACTGTAGCAGAGACAAACGCGAATGACGCCGTGTTTTGTGAGTTGCTGCGTCTGAGTTGGTGAGAGTGGCTCTGCGAGTTGTCGTCGTATCCAATGGTCTTAGAGTTGGTGGGCATGGCTCCGTCCTGCGTGCTCCATGGGTGTCTTGCTAACTGGCGGCTTAGTGAATTATATATATAGATATTAACAATAAGAGCAGCTCACTACTCAAAATGGTAAATATACGAGACAGTCAGGATCAAACCAGGGGACTCTTGATTACAAGTCAGAAATTCTTAACGCTGTGCCACGGAAACTGTTGCGTTATCCTTGAACATTTTGTGAAAGTGTTTATTTGATCTTTGGACTTCAGACTTCACACATTATATAGTTTATGTCTACATTTTGTCATTTATTACTAAAATATGAAAAACGTTTCTGTTTTAACAATGTGTTTACACAGATTATTGTAGAAACGGAACACACATGAAATGCATGTGTTTCAAATAATGATGTATTATTTCCATTCTAAAACTCCAGTACTTCACTCCCAGATAATCAAGGCTGGAACTGGGAGAACTTCGTGTCCATTCCGCAGCAGTTGGGGGATGGCGTAATAGGCTGCTTGCTGCTTGTTTTGATCGGCACATTTACAAGACAAAAGACACTGATGGAGAGGTGCGAAGGGATTTAAGGTGGGTCGGATTTACGAGTTTTTTCGTAGGCTTTGGTAATTCTAGTGTTAACAGAATTTTTTAATTGATAGTGAACAGTGTTATTTGTGTATCACTCTTTTTATATAATTGAAAAAAATAAGCTACTGCCTGGACTTACGATAGAAGAATAGTAGAAGAGTAGGGCACACTTTTATGCCTTTCAGAAGCCTCCAATGTCACTGACATTTTAATTAAGCTATCTCTTCTAATTTTTATTTTTTTTTATTGATTTTTTTTGGAAGAAAATAATATTATATCAGTACAAATAAGTCAAACTTAACAAACCAGAATTCAACCCCAACCCAAGAGAAAGAGGAGAGCCGACAACAAAAGCAAATCTTTAAAAATAGCAAAGAAGGAAGAATGTCCTTTTCCCCGATATATGTATATGCTTATTCTAAAATTTAATTAACTCGTGCCATATTTAAAAAAAAGTTTTAAACAGATCCTCTAAGTGAGAAAGTCATTTTTTTCCTTGCAGATAGTAAAGTTTTGCTGAAAAAAATCTTTATAACTTGATGTTTATCTTGACATTCCACACACATACCCAGATGGGCCACATCAAATTGGGACCTGAGTGCTGCCATGCAGTGGGAAAACCACAGAACCACACCAATTCTGATCCCCCAACAAGCCTGATCCCATTGGTTCTCTGGCAATTTCAACTCTTCTGGGGATGAGGCTCCTGAGGGCTTTTTCCCATCCCCTTCCTATGGGTGGCTGTAGCAGAACTACTCCCATTGAGTGCCAATACTGCCACCAACTGCTACATTCTGCAGGGTCAGATGCAGTTTAACATCACACCCAGGACATACCTGCACACTGGTACTGTGAGTACTGTGCAGAGTGAAGCCAGATTCTGGGGTTCATCAGGGGTGTATTCTTGCTACTACTCTGTTCAATGCTTTCATGGACTTGGTGCTGGGGTGGGCTATAGGGCATCTGTTAATGAAGAACTTTGCCAACGATGTTGTGATGTTCACAGAGTTAACAGAGCCTTTAATCTGGGCTCTTGATAGACTGAGCAAGGAGTATGAGTGTCTGGGCATGCGCGTGTCCTGGATAAAAAACAAGATCCAGGTCTTTAATGACCTCTTAGGCACAGCCATCAACAGTGGATCTGTCTGAGGAGAGAATGTCGACCTTGTCAAGAGGTTTACTTACCTCAGGAGTGACATCCATGTCTCTGGTGACCATTCCTATGAAGTCAGTAGATGGATTGAGATAGCATGGTGGGGCATGAGGTTAAAAGGTATGTGTGGCACTCCCGATATCTCTGCAAAAGGACAAAGGTCCATCTGTTTAGAGTCCAGGTGCTTCCTGTTTTGCTATATGGTTGCGAGACATGGACGCTATCCAATGACCTGAGACAAAGACTGGACTCCTTCAGTACCTGTGTCTCTTTCGAGAATCCTTAGGTGCCACTGGTTTGACTCTGCATTGAATGAGCGGTTGCACACAGAGCCCTGAATGAGGCGCATTACCTGCATTATGAGAAAGCGTCAGTTATAGCACTACGGCCTTACTGTTGATGGTCCTAGCAGCTGGACCAGGCCAAGGGGACACCCATGTAACTCCTGGCTGTGGCAGATAGATGGTCATTTCCGGAGGGTGGGATTGGACTGCATGTCTGCCTGGGGGGTTGCCAACCAGGATCCCAAGCTGTTTTGTCATGTGGTGTACCAGTGCATGCTCCCCAACCTGACCTGACCTGACCTGTTATGGCAAATGTTGCATTTCAGATACAGCAAGTAGCAAGCAGAATCTTCTTTGCATTACCAGGACACAGCCTGATTAATGTTCACATTCTGGACAATGTCAGGATCAGTCTTTTTTAGCTGATTTCAGCTTTACATAAGCACTGTGTAATGCTGTAGAATGCAGCTTGTTTAGCAGCTGTTGAAGGGCAAAAGCCTGGGAAAATATGAATGTGGTTATTTTAAAATATAATCTCCTCTTTCTGTCTCTGTCAGAATCAACATCAAATTTTCTTTGACTTATAGTATGTCAAATTGGACAATCAGGCTTTTTGTTTTTGAGGCATTCAAACCAAGTATGCAATAAGCTGCAGAGATTTCAGAATCTGATTTAAAGTCTTCTCCAACTATTTTAGAAAATAATTCAGCTATGAATATCACTAGGTTCAGACTTTCACGGTTTTCTGGGAGACCTTCGATTCTGATGTTGTTCCTTCTATATTAGTCTTCCAACGCAGCTAATTTATCACAGAGCACTTTATATTTGGATTCTTCAACAGTTGCTTTTTTGTCAATGATGGATGTCGATTGTTCAACTTCTTCAAAACAAGTCATAAACGTTTACTTAACATCTCCCAGGTGATCACTGAGTATTCTTATTTTATTCTCAATTTTACTTAAATTTTCCTGTATTTTTTTATCAATACTTGCTAGAATTTTTAAGGTTTACATCAAATTTATTGTTTAAACGTACCTCCTGATCTTTTATTTTCTGAAACATCTTGTCAATTCTGCTGTCCATTCCAATGTTGATTCTGTCTGTTCATTGTGTTTATAATTTATGTGTCCCCCGCTCAAAGTATGGTAATCATTGCATTCAGCTCAGATTGCACATTTCCATCTTCTCCGTACTTCAAAAGCAGAGTTACGAATCCTGTTGGAGTTGATTCTGAAGTCTTGCAGGGTGTGTTGATAGTAGCTGACAGCGAGGATACAGAGGACATACTTAGTTCCAATGTCCCGCCTGAGATCGGCAAATTGTCATTGTCTGTCTCACCCACTGTTTTGCTTTCATGATCGTTGTCGGCTCAAGCAAATTCTGCTGTGTGAAGTGCTGGCTAATCTATTTATTCTCTTGTCTCTTCTAGCTTGGTCTGTGACAGGCTGTATCGTGAGCTTGAGGCCAGCTTAGACTTTAATAACACTTTAAATACTTTTTCCTTCTCTTTCTGATCCCTCGTTCTTCTGCTTTTGCTTTTAATATACTTGTAATTCAATCCTCCCAGGGTTAGCAAATATGGGATATCTCAGAAAGAGAATAAAAAATCTAAACAACACTGCTATCGGCTGAGCTCCGTACTATACGTCCATCTATCACAACGGACGAGACCAATTTAATCTTTTCTGATTTCTGAATAAGAGCTTGGAGAGGAATCCAGTGTTAAACCTTAGGTGTATTCTACTGGAATCTTCCATGTTAGTCAGCAGTGTAGTGAAACTAGGCAATTGGATGACCTAAGACAGACTGGAGTCAATGACTATCATTTCCCTTCTTTCTTGTCAATTGAATGGTTTAAAAGAATGGTATTAATAATGTTGCCAAGGCAAGTCTCTGGCTAACTGTGGTCCTAATTGGATTAAACCCAGAGAATGAAGGGATGTATTTGTATCAATTTATGGTGCACTACACAAATAAGTGTAAGTGTGTTTTATGAGAATACACTGAAAATAAATTAAGAAATAGAGTAGGTCAAAGAACATCTTGTAAAAATCTGGTAATTGTTCTGAAGACTATAATAAAATACATCCCCTTATCTTAAGAGATGTTGTACAGTAGACACAGAGTTACTGTTTCCCATAACTAAAGAGGATTTAGGTCAGATACCCTTGTGATTGAAGCATAACTTATGTATTTAATAAAGCCACTGTCATTAGTAGAAAAGGGCTGAGACAAACAAAATTAACAGCCTGGGGCTGCAGATATCAACTCACTGTACAAAAGAGAGGTATCAGATTTGCATAAAGGTGGACACATGTACAGCTGTGAAGCTGCAGAGACAGTTGATCTGATTAACAACAGGTGACTATTTCAGAGATATCTGTCAAATCTCTAAAAATGCTGCCTGTTAATGCTTATAGTTGAGCATGAATAGACTTCCAATTGCACACTTTAGAGGATTTTTGGAAAAGGATGTGTACAAATAAATATTTTCTCTTGACTGTATTCAGCTTTGTAGACTATCAGCTCTGTTAAACTGCTGATATTAATATCTGACATTTAGATGTCACTTGTTATACTTCAGATAAATTTTAGGATATGCTCTGTGACCAATAAAATCTCACATATTAAGAGAAAAATGGCATGGTGATTGCTGCTGCAATTTTATAGGTCCTAGGTTTGATTTCTGAATCAATGTGTGTTTTACTCCGAATGTTTTAGCCAGCTGAAAAAATAAAACGTATGCTTAAACACCAAAAGCAAATAATTATTTCCAGTTGGATCAATAGTAAAGACATTCTAAAACCACTTTACACTGTAGCCATCATGTTGGAAAAAAAAAAAAAATTGTGGGCACATTCTGGTACCAGCGACTTTATAGGTAGTTAGGGTGTTATTAGGATTATAAAGGTCCAAAGATACGTGGGCTTTCTTTATTACTGTTGTTTGCAGTGACTCATCATATATATAAACGTCTATGCATGGAAGTTAAAAGTGCTGCTGCTTTGCAGTAAGGAGACTGTGGAAGATTGTGGGTTCGCTTCCCGGTTCCTCCCTGTGTGGATAGCGCTTTGAGTACTGAGAAAAGCGCTATATAAATGTAATGAATTATTATTATTAAGTGTGTGTGTGTCTGTCCGGCCCAGAAGTGGGAAGAGGAGTTGGGGTAAGGGCTCCAACTCCGAGGAAACAGAAAACTCGCTTAGCCGCTAATAACACAAGCGAGGCCAGCACATCAGCAAGAAAGACAAAGTTGCCTAGCCTAGCCGCTAACATCAGCAAAACGGTATCCCTTTTACTGTTCCTCCTGCTGCTAATACACAAGCAAGGCGAGCACGTTGGCAAAACGAATCCCCCTAGGAGAGAGTTGCCCAGAGTAGTTCCTTTCAATTACCTGATATCTCTACATTTCAGTTTTTTCTGACAATTTCAATAGTTTCTAGGACACTGGGCTTTTTATAGCACGGACTTACAAAGCTAATTTTATAATAACTATTCATTTGTGTATTTATTTTTTAATACAAAATCACCATCGGTCATTACCTTGGCCTTAGTATTGTCATTCTGGGCTTACTGTCAGATTGACAGCATTCCCTTTTAGTCACATTTTACTTTATCTTGACATATCCCAAATGTATAGCATAATTTTGGTTTTTATTTTGTTTTATTTCTACAATCAGGTCACTGAACGATTAAACCACTTTGCTATGGTTCATACAGTAAGTCATTTATGAGGACTGAACTAGCTACATAGTGGTTATTGTTCAGCACCATAACCACCAGGAACACATACAGTACACCCCAATAAAAATCACATTTACTACCTGTAACAAAACATTATTCCAAATGATAATTGTAACACCTCAGACAAACCCTGGTTATCACAAAAAAGTGCAAACGTAGAATCTATATAAGTAAAAAGATTTATTTTTACAGAAACGCTCTTTGGCATAAAATAAGTTTGGAGAAGCACCAAAGTAAAGTAGGTAATGTCTTCAAAATAGGCCATTAAAAAAGCAAACACAGTCCCAATACGAAATCCCAAGAATGGTCAAAAACAGAGCACAGAGGTCAATAATCCAGATATTCACAAATAGCACAGATTAATCACCAGAGAAATTCACCAACGCCAGTGCGTTCAATGAGCCAAAAGGGACTGTGGGGTCTCTTGACAGAGATATGCAGGTGGGAACCATTGGCAAGACATGCAGAACATAACAGAACAAGTATTGACACATAGAAATTAAATAATACACAAAACTAATAAGAGACACAGAATACCACAAAAATGAACACCAGTAACATTATTAAAATATACAAAAGAAGTAAAAATGGACAAAAAGGACATAAAGAAAAAATTTGAAGACCAGCCAAGGAAATATAAAAGCAACTTGGAGATAAGCTAAGATAAAGATCAACCCACTGTGAATGAGCAAGGGAAGACTCTTGGAAAGCTATATAACTTCCGTAAGCGAAGAGGATGCAAGTGTTAGAGACAATTCATGAATGACTTAACAAGTGACAACAAAGGATCTCTGTTTTGGATAGGAGGACTCCTGCTGCTCATTACAGAAGACAGGTAGCATAAGCAAAAGCACAACATTAGTACACTGCACAAAATTTGCTTACATACTACGTCCCATTAAGAAAAGGTTTCAGGTGAGTCTGTTGAGAGAAGCTTTGCCAAGTAGAAGAAAAATAAAAGTCCTTGCCATAAAAAGCCTTAGCCTAAGGAAAATTATTATTTTATCATGAAAGGATGGAACATCATAGTTCATAGTGATATGCCCTACAGTTTCCGATTCACTTCCTAAAGTGATCCTGCTTGAGTAGTCTGCTTTCAAGATAAGGCAGCGCTAGTTTTAACAACAAACGGCTTAGATATCAGAAAATATTAACGTCTGGCAGGATGGAGGCAAGGATATTCAATACCCCATGGCATCCACACATTATTTGTTGTTGTTTAAGAGAAATAGGTTCAGTAAAAAGGTACTAAAATGCCTGTTAAATACTCATTCAGTTTAGAATGCCCTCGCAGAAAATGTGCTGCATGCTGTCAGAAGCAATACAGATATAGGACAGAGAAATAAGATGTAATTCATTTAATGCAAGTCATTGCCTGCGGTGGAGTTCGTTCAATGCCTGACCTAAACAGATAGACGAATGCATGCACTACCCTGACTCAATCCGATTCTGATTATGTATCAAGCTTGGTAACACCATGTATGTGCAAATAGGTTTTTCTGTGGCTTTCTGGAAGGTGAGTGAGTTTTTAACCTTTCTCAGTATCTGTCAGATACATTTTTTTTGCCACAGCCATAAATAATCAATAATGATTTATTACAGATACAAGATGTTCTCTTCATGGATGGTTGTATAAAATGTGCACTATAGCTTCTAGCAATTTATCTTTGTTATCAGATCAACACCCCAATTTTTCTTGACTATTTAATAACTTTTTTAAACCTTTTTAATTAAGTGAGTACTGTACTGACTTTAAAGCCCATGTGTCCAGATAAGCTAAAGCAAAAAGGGTAAAGGCATCAAAAACATCTTAATTCTTAAAAATATTTTTTCATTAATTGCAGATTTTATTATTTACCTAAATGGTTTAATAAATTGAATTTGCAGTATGTTTATTTCTTTTAGTATTAATAAATTTTGACAATGAAACAAAAAAGTTACAGCTTTTAATATAGTACTGCTAGCATTATCAATCAGAACACAGCATTAAACAGACTGACAGATTTAAAAAATGTCAATCACCAGGAGTCACACAAAAATAAAGAATCAGCTCTAAGTGTCTCACTTAACTTGTTCACACTGTGAAAATCTGGAATTGATTGTACTTTACCGTATCTTAAAGTTCCTTTCAATAGAATTCACTAACTGTAGAACTCACTATGTAAACTGCAATCTGTTAGTATACCTGTGACACATGACTCAGGGGATTAGTGATAAAAAAAGAAGAAGGCAAAATCTCCAGTATAGGGGATTAGTGATTAAAAAAAAGAAGAAGACAAAATCTCCAGTACCATACAGATTCAGAAAAAAACGCTATAGTTCTAGCACATCAAAACAATTTTTGTATTGTACATATCAAAACAACTTTATATGATATCCCAAGCTACAAATCGACTAGAAAACATGCAGATCTCTGGTCCTCCCAAGATCAAGGTTCCAGCCCCAAAAGTTTGAGAATACCAGTATGTAATGGATGTAAGGGCAGCCATTCTTCTACTTCCTATCACGTAATCAGCTTCTGCAATTTAATTCATGCTGAGCTCATGTTGCTGCATTTCTTCCTCCCTCTGTCATATCAACTTCTTGATCAGTTTTCCTATACAGCTTGCTGTAAGAAAGACATAAACCCTGATAACTTGATGGGGTTTGCCGTTAGCCACATTTTTTGCTTCACCAGTGTACATGACAGACTACTCATAAGCTTTTGAATATGGTCCTTGGCATTTTATATTTATTTATGGCTGGTACTCAGGTTCCTACTCTAGGATCCTGAGGTGGTTTGTCATATGGTGGGTGTGGCAATGTGCTGTATCAGTGCATGCTCCTAACCTCTCTATCTCCTCTTTCCTCCTCATCTGGTACCTGCACATGATTTACTTTACTGCTTAAGGGTATTCTTTTTCTTTATGTGTCAGAAAAGATGGCTCTGTCTGTCTGAAATTCCTGCACCTTCAGACTCTCTGACACTGGAATAATAGAATTTTTGTAAATAATCTTTAACCAATCAATTTCCACAGGAGAACTTCAACCCCATTATCACAGAAGCTAACCAAGTGTTAACAATTCAGTATACTGAACAGCACCAGCAGGTGTCCACTAAACACTACATGATCGACACTGTGCTGCACCAGCAGCAGGCGTCCACTAAATACTTTACTGCATGATTGACCTGCAATGTAATTTAATTTGTTCCTGGGTCACAAAGTAATTACAGAAATCCCTCAAAGTAATGGATTTTGGACTTAATGGATACACTCTGGGGGTGAAATGGTGGAGTGGTTGTTAACACACCCATCTCCTGGTTGATGACCAAAAGGAGGTATTTGCAACAGCAAAGTTCAATCACTATTTGCATTTAATAAGCTTTGCACTCATACTTTTTTATGAAATATTTTTCAAACACAACATATTTATTTCTGCTTTTAATTATACATTCTTGATCTTAGCTTTGTCTATTATCCTTTATTAGTCTGTGAGAAAAGTATCAAAGTGGGACATGGAGGTAAAGCTCCTAGTTAGGTATTGGTGAGTTTATTTTACAAAAACAATAATATCTTAAGATTATAAAAGGTGTTATGACACCCTTTCACTTGGAAGCTCCTACTTGATTTGAATTATTGGTGTCCTGCAACCTTCCAATCTATAAACTAGTGTCCATTCCAAAAGCATCTGGAGAAGATAACAGTTGGAACATCAAAAGCACCTCAGCTAAGTACTGCATTCTTTTCTGTAGAGTTTCCAACATAAGCTGAAATTGATTTCTGCATTGGTTGATTTTGTAATTCATGTTACGTATAAAATTTTTATTTACAATATTTTTCAGTATTTCTTGTTGGTATTGTTATTCTGCTGTATTGTGGTTTTGATACAGTAATGTAAATGGAATTGTCTTTCACAGTGCATTTATTAACTTTGAACCTACACAACTAGTAAAACTAACAATCCCAGCTGGACATAGGATGTTTTTAATTTTCCCAGTGTCTGTGTGGAGTGTTTCCTCCATGTAGTCCTCTTTTTTACCCATATCCCAAAGACATGCATTTTAGGCCTATTGGCAATTCTAAATTGGCCTTGTGTGGATGTATGCATGTGTTAAGGTCCTTACAACCCTGAAATGGGTTGCACAGTTTGAAAGTGTTATGTTATGGTACCATCTGGTACTGTCATATTTGTACAGGACTTGGGGCATTTTTGGTTAACATTTGATTTTTTGTATATCTATTAATTTAGAGTCCAAAAACAAATTACATTTTTAAGCAAGAACAGGATACACACATGAAAAACATGCAAATACTTAGCTACTATAAGTCTTACACTTTGCTAAAAAATAGATGCTATCAATTTCATGGTACAACACCATTACTTAAATGTTGCATAACAAAAGCTATAGAGATATTCTGAAGACTTCATATTTAATATGTTCTAGAAATTCTTAGTTTCTGCTAAACTGGTATAAACTTTTTAATTAACGACAACAGGAATGTAAAGTTCATTTCAACTTTAGCACTTTACAGCAGTGGTTAAACCTGTAGCAAATGGGTTAGAACCTTTCAGTCTCAAAAACTTTTGCCTATTTCTTCATACAATATTACCCTATCCTTAAGAAGAATGTTGTATAGTTTCAGAGGTTTTGAGGCATGTGCTCGATAGAAAGGAAGAAAAAAACCAAAAAGAGATATAATGCTAAAATGCTAACTTTCCCTGGATACTAGCCTGGCTAAAATGATTAAATGAAATTTACATTTATTTTCTTAGCAGATGCTTTTATCCAGAGCAGCTTACAATAGAGTCCCATAAAAAATCCCATAGTCTGTGAAATCCCAGGCATCTTCAGAGTTTGATTGACCATTAACTTAAAAATACACTTTACCCAATGTTTTTCACCAAAGTTTTATGAAGAGAATGCATCATTGTACATTTAAATGAATAAATATGTCTCTCTAATATCACATGCAGTGGGGCAAAAAAGTATTTAGTCAGCCACCAATTGTGCAGGTTCTCCCACTCTCACATTGTCTGATTTTTAAAGAATTTATTTGCAAATTATGGTGGAAAATAAGTATTTGGTCACCTACAAACAAGCAAGATTTCTGGCTCTCACAGACCTGTAACTTCTTCTTTAAGAGGCTCCTCTGTCCTCCACTCTTTACCTGTATTAATGGCACCTGTTTGAACTCGTTATCAATATAAAAGACACCTGTCCACAACCTCAAACAGTCACACTCCAAACTCCACTATGGCCAAGACCAAAGAGCTGTCAAAGGACACCAGAAACAAAATTGTAGACCTGCACCAAGCTGGGAAGACTGAATCTGCAATAGGTAAGCAGCTTGGCGTGAAGAAATCAACTGTGGGAGCAATTATTAGAAAATGGAAGACATACAAGACCACTGATAATCTCCATCGACCTGGGGCTCCACACAAGATCTCACCCCGTGGGTTCAAAATGATCACAAGAACGGTGAGCAAAAATCCCAGAACCACACGGGGGACCTAGTGAATGACCTGCAGAGAGCTGGGACCAAAGTAACAAAGGCTACCATCAGTAACACACTACGCCGCCAGGGACTCAAATCCTGCAGTGCCAAACGTGTCCCCTTGCTTAAGCCAGTACATGTGCAGGCCCGTCTGAAGTTTGCTAGAAAGCATTTGGATGATCCAGAAGAGGAATGAAACCAAAATAGAACTTTTTGGTAAAAACTGTACTCGTCGTGTTTGGAGGAGAAAGAATGCTGAGTTGCATCCAAAGAACACCATACCTACTGTAAAGCATGGGGGTGGACGACTGATCCGTGTAAAGGAAAGAATGAATGGGGCCATGTATCGTCAGATTTTGAGTGAAAACCTCCTTCCATCAGCAAGGGCATTGAAGATGAAACGTGGCTGGGTCTTTCAGCATGACAATGATCCCAAACACACCGCCCGGGTAATGAAGGAGTGGCTTCATAAGAAGCATTTCAAGGTCCTGGAGTGGCCTAGCCAGTCTCCAGATCTCAACCCCATAGAAAATCTTTGGAGGGAGTTGAAAGTCCGTGTTGCCCAGCGACAGCCCCAAAACATCACTGCTCTAGAGGAGATCTGCATGGAGGAATGGGCCAAAATACCAGCAACAGTGTGTGAAAACCTTGTGAAGACTTACAGAAAATGTTTGACCTCTGTCATTGCCAACAAAGGGTATATAACAAAGTATTGAGATGAACTTTTGTTATTGACCAAATACTTTTTTTCCACCATAATTTGCAAATAAATTCTTCAAAAATCAGACAAAGTGATTTTCTGGATTTTTTTTTTTTTCTCATTTTGTCTCTCATAGTTGAGATATACCTATGATGAAAATTACAGACCTCTCTCATCTTTTTAAGTGGGAGAACTTGCACAATTGGTGGCTGACTAAATACTTTTTTGCCCCATTGTAGCTGGCATTTAAAATACGAATATTCCACAAATGAAATGATGCTGGATTAAGGCACAAAAAGACACTGGCGAGAAGGACAAACGGTATAGAACCTTCGTGGCTAAGGCATTGGACTTTATATTACACTGTTGATAGTTCAGTCCTAACCAATGTCCTGTTTGATCCAGAGAGCGTCAATTGAAATGCCAAGGCTCACACATAAATAGAATCAATTGCGAATTGTATTTATTTTGGAAAAAAATATCAACTAAGCAAATAAATAATATTCTTACATCTTCTTAATCTAATTCAAGATCATGAGTGGCTAGGTGCTAGACTAGCAGTGTGCCAGTCCATTGCAGGGCTCACTCTCATATCCCCTGACATAACACCAGTTAACCCAAATGGGTTCTATAAATTCACAGCACACATGTTAAAATGGCCTTCACTCACCTTGACTTTCCATGGTCTAAATAGGCTTTCTTTTAATGTTAAGGGCTTTTTGTTTCCCTACAGTTAACTTACTACTGAGTGCATTGATATTTTTTAGGTTGTAAGTCACTGCTAGCTGATTCTAATTATATTCTAAAATTGATGTAGAGCTTTTTAATTGCCTTTAAATGAGACATTTTGACATTTCTTTTTCTTGACTCAGTCCACTTCCCACAGGACACTTCGCTTCATTTTAGTATTTGCATTAATTCCTGGCATTTATCCAATCATAGTACTGAAGACTGTACTCAAAGTCATGCTCTGTAATCTTCACTGCAAGGACGTGCTGCCAGTTACGTTTGCTGCATTTGATTCTCTTGAAACCAAAAGCACTAAGCCTTTTGAAATCTATTTCACAATGCTTTCTACTCCTTAATATTTACAGCTACAATTATAATTACCTAATATAACAACACATAACAGTTAGCTTGACACTTTTAAATTATTATAGTGTGTAGCTATTCCTTTATTGATGTCTTTACATTTACATTTATTTATTAATTGATCCATTTACTTAATATATAATTCATAAGGGCAAACTACATTTGTTTTCATATTCCTACATTGTGTGTACCTTTAGTGAAAGTGAGTTTGTAAGAGTCTCAAAGTGAGTCTGTTTTGGGGGCTAAATCAATAACTTTGTGTTTTACAATTCAGTGCCTGAATGACAAGACTGCATTTTCTGAACCAGGGCACAACATGGTATTTCAGGTTTTCCCTGTTAAGCGTCCTGGTCACTTCCCTTACTTTCAATGGGATGCCAAATCCTCTGACAGGTCACTGAGTTCCAGAATGGATTTTATCATGACAAACACAATGACATCTGGTCACTGTCTTTTTTTAAGTATTTATACTGACTATTAAAGGTACTTTGGTTAATTTTCTCACCTTTGTTAGTTTATCATATTTATATGTATGTTTTATTAGCACTGTGTTAACACCTTTGGTCTATATTAAATTTCCATTTTATGGTCATTTCAATGCATAGTTTTTTTTTTTTATCATCATTACTGTGGTCCTTTGACTCTCATTTTTATATTATAGATTACACTTGTAATAATTTATTTGTCAATTAATTCTTAATTCTTTGCATTTATATAGCGTTTTTCTCACTACTCAAAGCGCTCAGCAATTGCAGGTTAAGGACCTTGCTGAAGGGCCCAACAGAGCAGAGTCCCTATTGGCATTTACGGGATTCGAACCGGCAACCTTCCAATTGCCAGTGCAGATCCCTAGCCTCAGAGCCACCACTCCGCCAATTATATATACATTTTCTTTTTGTTTAGTTGAAATTCATTTCATATTTATATACTTATTTTATTTTGATTCTCTGCTTATTCCACCCATTCACAAATCTATTAATCATAAGCAGGCTCTGAATTTTGTATTTGGTGGGTGTTTAAATTATAACCTCTTGCTATATGTCAAGGTTCTGTGATCTACAGCTATCTCAAAACGTCACCATACAGTATAGCATGTCTGCACAGAGTAGTCTCCTAGGCTCTTGAAAGTTGAGTGGCTTACTTATTCAGGAATAAAGGATTAACCCTAACCAAGACTGCAATAAACAAGATATAGCATGTACATTTTGACACCAGTTGCAGTTATTGGACATTGTTTGGTGGTGGTGCATTGGTACCACTGAACATAGTAGTGACAGAAACTGAGAGGTATGCAAAACATTATAAAGTGATTATATTACTATAAGATGATCTACAGGTAAATTATGCACCCATATTTAAGAAAACAATGTGGAAATATTGTAATCCTTAATCACACCAAAAACAGAAAAGCATGCTAGGGTTGCTACACTTTATGGAACTTTGATTTTATCTCTCAGGTGGTGTGCTTTGAATGTGTTAAAGTCTATTGATAATGAGTAAAATTGATCTTTTTAGTTTTAATAAATCAGGTCCTGTAACAGAGTCGTGCCCGTCAATGCTTGTTTCCCACCATGTACCTAGAGATGCTGGAACAAGTACTAGCCCCCTGTGATGATGAATTGCATTATATGGGTTTGAAAAAGTGTCTGCTTGTATGTATACTGTATCTAAAGCAAATAAGCAAATTTTCACATGTAAAATGAAATATGGTATAATGTTCAAGATCAGAATCACTGGAGGGGGGGGGGGGGGGGTGTCAGTCTTTGTGCTACTAAATGAGCACTATGATATTCTTTAGGAGTAAACTATCCAGTTCACATAACGTATAGCACTTCCTGTTTGATATCCTGCACCAATTTAGCGATAGCTTGAAGGAAACTGACATCTGAGGTGAGCCAATGGAGGATGGTCTCAAGTTTTATTAAATTAGCTACATTAAATGATTGCATATACAACTAACGCAGCTGAGAGCTTATCATTACCAAGACCTGGGAAAAGCTTGAATGTTAATGTCATAAGCTGTAAGATACTCAATCCACATTTACAACTCATTTCCTGGGTGATGAATTTTTATGGCAAGAAGAGGAACAGATGATCTATTTAATAAAAAGACCAATCTAGTAACAGTGACATTCATAGGTCACTGACTACACAAATTGAGGCTATAGATCCTGCTCCAATTGCTTCTCTAAGCAAACATTTGTATGTTCTTCCAATATGATGATGCCTTAAATTCTACCTTTCAAAAAACCAAGGTCTAAATGCCTTTCTAAGGAGAACCATTATTTTTCCCATAAATCACTAGTGTAGGAAGGAAAGGTCAACACTGCAGTAGAAGTGTCTAGGTTTGCTGCTATTGTGACTTATAAAGCTGCAAGTGTCTCCTCTAATTCTGTGGTAAAGGAAAATTGTAGAAGTTTTATTGACAATATTAAAGTACAGTAGTAGATATTTCTGCCATTCTTCTGGTTTGGAACATTCATTGTTCTGTCTAGATTATTATAAAACATTTGTGCACTAGACAGTTTACCGTTCTTATTAAAAATTTGTGACTTTTTCCTGCTGTAGTCAAAAAATAATTATTCATCCTCAGAACTTTTGAATCCAGTTTGGACTGTGTGTGGGTGTATTTTGTGTACAAGGTAGTCCAGCAAAGGGTGCATTTGCTCACTGATCCACACTCACACGTATTTGGCTAAAGTGAATAGTATAATGAACAACATAGTACAATGAAAATTCTTATTTCCATGTCTCCTCAGAATAAGCAACAAAAACATACACAGTATGCACCATATATAGAGAAATATACACATATTTTATATACATTGTGGCTTGCAGGGGTTGCACCAGCTGCCCAAACCCAACACAGACATACAACAGGCACAATTTCCAGTGGGAAACACTTTACTTTCGCTCCCACTTGTGGCACAGTACAATAAAGCACAAATGACCACAGTACTTTCTTTTTCCTTTTCTTCTCTCTCTTTCTCTCCATCTCCTCTATTCCTCCTGCAGCAAGCTTTGTCTCTCTCCCACCCGACTCTGGCTCTCACAGTAATGGCAGTTAGCTCCTTTTAAGGTGCACCCAGAAAAACCCCAGGTGGCCCATTAGCATGTTAGGGATATACTCCTAGGTGTGGTGAAAGCCAGACATAATAGTGCTCTGCAGCCTCCACAGCTCCCCAGGAACCCATCAGAGTAGCAGCAAACTCAAACTCCCAGTGTGCCACAGCAAACCAGGGGGGCTGCCCTCTACCGTTCCAGGGGAGATAATGCCCTGAAAATGGTCTCTCCCCTAGTCCTTCAATCCAGCTGGCGTCCTGGTCAGGCAGGGCCCCTGGCCATCCGCTACAACATATACAATGCCCTCCACTAATAAAAACAAAAGGGGCTATGAAAGAATGCCTCTATTGTTTATCCAATTGATCTTGCATTCTAGATATTAACAAAAATCTGCTCTAATTATAGTGAAATAATTACAAGGAAAAAGAAATTCTTATCAGAAAACAAATATTTTTCTCATATACAGCATACATTTACCACAATTACTGGCACCATTAGAAAGCCATATAATTAAAATATATCTGATGCATATTTCCATTCATTTTTACCTTTTTAAGTTCATCTGAGTGAGTAGGAATACTTAGGTAGTCGGCCATAACTTCCTGTTTCACTGAGGTATGAATTTGAGGCCCAGTTTCTTTTATTATCCATCACAACGGGAAAGACCTGAGAATGCAGTATTGATGATTGGCATATTAATTTGCACAAATTAGGAAATGGCTATAGGAAAATAGCTAAATGACTGAAATTGCCATTTTCTTTGATCAGTGTAATAATTAATAAGATTTAAGCACCTAGCGGTGCTAAGAATTGGCCTAGAAGTTGATGTGTCTATATCAACCCTATGCATGGTGAGTAGGATCGTTTGAGTGGCCAAAGAACCTTTAAGGATCATAGCAGGAGAACTGCACATTTTAGTGGAATCTTGAGATCAGGAAGTCTACAAAACAAAGTCTCTGCTGCTCATGAAACAACAAACTCAAGCGCCTACTGTTTTTCAGATGTTGCTGGAACTTTCAATGGACAAGACATAGAGCATTTTAGCAATAAATATCATACATGGCGGGTTTGGTGCAGAGATAATGGTACGCATGCAGAAAAACACAGCATCCCCGCTGTGAAGTATGGTGGTGAATCTCTGATGTTGTGACGCTGTGTTTCTACCTCTCTGTAATATTCTGTCCTCTGCATTTCCTGAAGTACTAAAGAAACACCACCATGTAACAAAATGTGGAGACTGGGCAAGATTGGGAAAAAAAAAATGTGGTCACTGACTACAACTGCATGAAGGTATGTGAATGAATATAATGTGCATGTTGTAATTTTCCGAAATGTACTATACGGGTCATAAAATGAATTATTCCAAATGTCATAAATATATATGTTTCTTTTATGTCAGTGCAGCTTTGACATCATGGACCAAAAGGTGCATACTAATTCAGTGTGAGCGGGAACACTCGAGGATAAAATTGAATAAAAAAAATTCACATCCACAATCATTCCACAGTCCACAGGTTTCTCAGTCCCAGTCTCGTTCACACACAAGATCTGACACTTTTTTCAAATAAAGAGGTGGAATAACAAAAGAAGTTTGTTTTTTATACCATATCTTTATCTGAAAACAGTGTCAGATTGGGGGTTGGGGGCTTGTGGGAGAATAAAACTGGAAAAAAAACTCTAACTTTGACAAGTACTATAAATTTACACCGGTTGTTACAGGCGCAAATCAAATGTATGTTGTTATTGGATAATACTAGGGGGCTCCGCCCTCTGCTCTCTTCACTCACCAACCCCTGGGTTTGGTCCTGTGGAAATACAATTTAAAGTGTTTTTTTTTCATGGGAATTGTTACATATGCATTATGTTAACTTTTGATACTGGAATGTATCACTGGCCATTAGTGAATATTGTATCAATAAAAATAAGACTTTATGATAAAACATTCTGCTTATGAAAGTGGGAATATCCAGAGACGATGTAGCAGGTGGCATTGTTCTCAAGAAGCTGCGGATTTCTGGCCATTGTGGATTGCACGTCATTGTAAGAAATAAATCTGGCCGACCAATAGTTCTGGATATTGCCACTGTATCATGATATAACTGTTGCAATGCTCTTGGACTACCTTGATATGATGATGATAATATTACTGCTGTACCTATTTTGAATTTGTCTGAACTATTGATATTTGAATTTTGAACGTGATCAATGAGACCTTGTATATATTCCATTCTAAGTTTAGCTTGATTCGATTTAATAAAGAAGAGACGATTAGCTGCGACTTTTACATACACATTACTAATATAATGTTGTGATAGACATTGAAATGATAGAAGTGGGTTAAATACATGGGAACGTATTGCTAATTTTGACCCGAAATATTGTGTGGGTGTTATTCGTTTTGCTGAATGCGTTTGTTTCATTTTGTATGACCATCCTGTTTTGCCATCTGGGAAAAACAAAGGAAAGAGTAAAGGGTCAGCATGTGGTGATGTATTTGACATAAATGACAAAGCATGCTTTGCCTTTGGATATACACGAATATCTACTCTGTCTTTGATATCTCCGTCTTTCAAAAGTATTATTGCTGACAGTTCGTCACATGTGGGTTTATTAGAAATGTGATCTTTTGGATTCATATAGACATCCAAGAAAATGTCTTTGTCTGTGTGTTGCTCCTAAATCTCATGTAAAGTGCGATACGTTTGGACGTATGGATTTGTGTCCATTATTGGCTGTATAATATTTATTACGTCGGATCATTTAACTGTTTTGAACCTATGTTGCATTGCTTCTCCCGTGATCATAAAGATACACCTGACCAAATTGTGTTTTTTTCGAAATTAAACTTGTCGTAGCTGTAATTGTTGTGGGAACACAGATTCTCATAGCATATGGTCCATTATTGTGTAAATCAACGTTCTGTGCACTGAGTGATGCTAACGTGAAACGATTATTGTAGATGCTGTGGCGGACGGCCGGGACCCATGCCCAACCAGGACACCCCTTTGGCACTGGATCCAGGGGAGCAGCCATGGGCTACACACTACTTCCCCTGGAACGCTTGGTGGCAGCCCCCCTGGGTTGCATCGGGGCTACAGGCATGGGACTTCGGATCTCAGCCTTGTTGGACTCCATGACCACTGCCAGGGGGAGCTGCATGGTTTAATGTACCCATGTTGTCTGAAAAACAGCCACGCCCGGAAGTGCAGCCTGAATTAGGTTAATTATCACTTGAAGCACTTCCGGGTGGGCTATATAAGGAGCCAGCAGCCACTACTCCGGAAGCCAGAGTCGGGAGGAGGACGACAAAGCTTGCTGGGAGGAGTAGTAGTGGTGAAGAGTGTGTCTTGTTTTGGTGCTTTGCTTTATTTAGTTGGTGTGCTTTTGGGACTGTGTACTGCCTGTGGGACACAGGGAAGACATGCCCCACAGATGAAGAAAAATAAATCAGAAGGATGGAGAAAGTGCTGCCTTTGGTAATATCACAAGATCAAACTGGATTTATTAAAGGCCGACACTTAGCTTCCAATCTTTGATGCCTGTTTAATGTAATATATTCATTCGGAAAGTCAAACACCCCAGAGATATTATTATTGTTGGATGCAGAAAAAGCATTTGATATGATTGAATGGAACTACCTTTTCACTACATTAGAGAAATTTGGGTTTGGCCCGAACATTTGTGCATGGATCAAACTACTGTATACCAACCCAGAAGCTTCAGTTTGTATTAACAACATTAATTCAAACTACTTTAAACTAGAATGTGGTACCAGACAAGGATGCCCCTTGTCACCACTACATTTTGCAATTGCCATTTATCCACTGGCAGTTCACTGTCGAAATGCTTATCAGATAAAGGGGATTATCAGAGAAGGGCTTGAACAGAAATTTCTCTATATGCAGATCATATGGTTTTGTATATATCAGACCCACAAAACACTGTGCCTGCAGTCCTAACAGCACTAACAGAATTTCAAAAGATTTTTGGTCTCATTTAATTTGAATAAAAGTGTGCTCTTCCAAGGGAATCCTCAAGAATACAATATTAGATTGGACACCTTCCCTTTTATCATTGCAGATCAGTTTAAATACCTAGGGGTAAACATCACAAGTAAACATAAAGCTCTTCATCAACAAAATTTCGCCGTCTGTATGGAAAAAATTAAGCAAGACTTGCATAGATGGTCAACCCTTCATCTCACTCTAGCTGGAAGAATTAAAGTTGTTAACGTTGATGAATATCCTTCCTAAGCTTCTCTTTTTATTTCAAAACATTATAATATGCATCAATAAATTATTTTTTAAGCAATTAGATTCAACCATAACCTCATTAATTCGGAATTTAAAACATCCACGTATCCAAAGAGAGACCCTACAAAGACCTAAGGCAGAAGGTGGGATGGCTCTACCTAACTTTCAGTTTTATTACTGGGCAGCAAACATACAAGCTATAAAAATCCGGACATGGATACAAATAGATGAACATACACAGGCTTGGTCCACAATAGAAATAAAATCCTGCAGTACTTCTTTACAGTGCATCCGGAAAGTATTCACAGCGCATCACTTTTTCCACATTTTGTTATGTTATAGCCTTATTCCAAAATGGATTAAATTCATTTTTTTCCTCAGAATTCTACACACAACACCCCATAATGACAATGTGAAAAAAGTTTACTTGAGATTTTTGCAAATTTATTAAAAATAAAAAAACTGAGAAAGCACATGTACATAAGTATTCACAGCCTTTGCCATGAAGCTCGAAATTGAGCTCAGGTGCATCCTGCTTCCCCTGATCATCCTTGAGATGTTTCTGCAGCTTAATTGGAGTCCACCTGTGGTAAATTCAGTTGATTGGACATGATTTGGAAAGGCACACACCTGTCTATATAAGATCCCACAGTTGAAAGTTCATGTCAGAGCACAAACCAAGCATGAAGTCAAAGGAATTGTCTGTAGACCTCCGAGACAGGATTGCCTCAAGGCACATATCTGGGGAAGGTTACAGAAAAATTTCTGCTGCTTTGAAGGTCCCAATGAGCACAGTGGCCTCCATCATCCGTAAGTGGAAGAAGTTCGAAACCACCAGGACTCTGCCTAGAACTGGCCGGCCATCTAAACTGAGCGATCGGGGGAGAAGGGCCTTAGTCAGGGAGGTGACCAAGAACCCGATGGTCACTCTGTCAGAGCTCCAGAAGTCCTCTGTGGAGAGAGGAGAACCTTCCAGAAGGACAACCATCTCTGCAGCAATCCACCAATCAGGCCTGTATGGTAGAGTGGCCAGACGGAAGCCACTCCTTAGCAAAAGACACATGGCAGCCCGCCTGGAGTTTGCCAAAAGGCACCTGAAGGACTCTCAGACCATGAGAAAGAAAATTCTCTGGTCTGATGAGACAAAGATTGAACTCTTTGGTATGAATGCCAGGCGTCACGTTTGGAGGAAACCTGGCACCATCCCTACAGTGAAGCATGGTGGTGGCAGCATCATGCTGTGGGGATGTTTTTCAGTGGCAGGAACTGGGAGACTAGTCAGGATAAAGGGAAAGATGACTGCAGCAATGTACAGAGACATCCTGGATGAAAACCTGCTCCAGAGCGCTCTTGACCTCAGACTGGGGCGACGGCTCATCTTTCAGCAGGACAACAACCCTAAGCACATAGCCAAGATATCAAAGGAGTGGCTTCAGGACAACTCTGTGAATGTCCTTGAGTGGCCCAGCCAGAGCCCAGACTTGAATCAGATTGAACATCTCTGGAGAGATCTTAAAATGGCTGTGAACCGACGCTTCCCATCCAACCTGATGGAGCTTGAGAGTTGCTGCAAAGAGGAATGGGCGAAACTGGCCAGGGATAGGTGTGCCAAGCTTGTGGCATCATATTCAAAAAGACTTAAGGCTGTAATTTCTGCCAAAGGTGCATCGAAAAAGTATTGAGCAAAGGCTGTGAATACTTATGTACATGTGATTTCTCAGTTTTTTTATTTTTAATAAATTTGCAAAAACCTCAAGTAAACTTTTTTCACGTTGTCATTATGGGGTGTTGTGTGCAGAATTCTGAGGAAAAAAATGAATTTAATCCATTTTGGAATAAGGCTGTAACATAACAAAATGTGGAAAAAGTGATGCGCTGTGAATACTTTCTGGATGCACTGTATATTCCCTGCTTTGTGCCCCAATAAATGCAAGAAACCATCATTATAATAACAACCCAATTGTGCTTCACTCACTCAGAATATGGAACCAATGTAGGAAGCATTTAAAAATGGAGAAGCTTTTATCTGTGGCACTCTGGACGAGAATCACCTTTTTCAACCTTCGCAAACATATGCAGTTTTTATCCATCCATCCATCCATTATCCAACCCGCTATATCCTAACTACAGGGTCACGGGGGTCTGCTGGAGCCAATCCCAGCCAACACAGGGCGCAAGGCAGGAAACAAACCCTGGGCAGGGCGCCAGCCCACCGCAGCAGTTTTTAATATCTGGAAAATATTTGGGATTAAATCACTTACAGATCTGTACATAAACAATGTCTTTACATCCTACGAACAATTACATTCCAAATTTAACTTTCCAGCAACACATTTCTTTCACTATCTTCAAATCAGAAACTTTGTTAAACAGAACCTGCCCAATTTTCCTCATCTCCCACTTTCCTCTATGCTGGAAAAAATATTGTTCAGCTTCGAGGACTCAGACAGCATTTCTGCAATATATAAAACCATTTTGCAGTCCCTCCCTTTCAAAGATCCAAGAGGACAGTGGGAAAAGGATCTCTCACTCAACATCTCAGAAAAGGAGTGGAAGGTAGCAATGCAGAGAATTCACTCGAGCTCCATATGCGCAAAGCATACAATTATTCAACTCAAAATTATGTAACGAGCACATTTGTCTCATTTAAAATTGTCCAAAATGTTTCCAGGGCAAAATCCAACCTGTGAACGCTGCAATCAAGTTCCAGCCTCACTGGGTCACATATTTTATGCCTGCACCAAATTAACATAATTCTGGACCAAAATCTTTATAAATGCCTTTCAGACAGGCTTGGTGTCACAATCCCTCCTGACCCATTAACAGCTGTGTTTAGTGTACTTCCAGATTAGCTTAAAGTGGAGAAGGATAAACAAACTGTAATTGCCTTCACTACACTATTGGCACGTAGACTTATCTTGCTCAACTGGAAGAATCCAAACTATCCTCTTTTAAGTTAGTGGGTAACTGATGTTTTATACTATTTGAAATTGGAAAAAATCAAATTCTCACTTAGTCGATCTGTGCAGAACTTTTTCAAAACTTGGCAGGATCTAATCAATAACATTTTAGATTAAGCTCTTAAAGCACTGAGGAAGCAGATTCTCTTCCCATTTTTTTTTCTTCTCCATTTATGTATATCTGCTTATTAAACTTATCAATTTACGTATTTTTACTAGCTTTAAGTTTTACTCTGTTAGCCATGCCTTCTTTCTCAGGGGTGGGAGTTGATTTGTTTTTCAATCCTATTTTTTAAAAATTGATCTATTTGTATGGAATGATAACAATAAAGTCAATAAAATTAAAAAAAAAAAAAAAGAAAAAAATCTTTTTGTTTAGTTTTCACATGCCTCCGTTGTCAGTCTGTTTGGTCAGGCGCCTATATAGCACCTTCTCACAATGCGTATATTTTGCCTGTAGTGTTTGTTGACAGGTGGCACGGTGGCACAGTGGGTAGCGCTGCTGCCTCGCAGTTAGAAAACCTGGGTCGCTTCCCGGGTTCTCCCTGTGTGGAGTTTGCATGTTCTCCCCATGTCTGTGTGAGTTTCGTTCCGGGTACTCCGGTTTCCTCCCACAGTCCAAAGATATGCAGGTTAGGTGCATTGGCGATTCAAATTGTCCCTAGTGTGTGCTTGGTGTGTGGGTGTGTGTGTGCGTGCCCTGTGGTGGGATGGCACCCTGCCCGGGACTTGTTTCCTGCCTTGCGCCCTGTGTTGGCTGGGATTGGCTCCAGCAGACCCCCAAGACCCTGTAGTTAGGATACAGCGGGTTGGACAATGGATGTTTGTTGACTTCACTTTCACCAAACAACAAATCTTTTAATTCTTGTGGAAATGCATCTTCATTGGGAAGCAGCAGTACTTTTCCCTGATGGCAACATGAAGTAGACGATCTACAAGTCTCCGACTTAAACTTTAAAGCCTTACAATATCTACATACTTCCGACATATCACCTATGTCCATATACAGTGGGGCAAAAAAGTATTTAGTCAGCCACCAATTGTGCAAGTTCTCCCACTTAAAAAGATGAGAGAGGCCTGTAATTTTCATCATAGGTATACCTCAACTATGAGAGACAAAATGAGAAAAAAATCCAGAAAATCACATTGTCTGATTTTAAAGAATTTATTTGCAAATTATGGTGGAAAATAAGTATTTGGTCACCTACAAACAAGAAAGATTTCTGGCTCTCACAGACCTGTAACTTCTTCTGTAAGAGGCTCCTCTGTCCTCCACTCGTTACCTGTATTAATGGCACCTGGTTGAACTCGTTATCAATATAAAAGACACCTGTCCACAACCTCAAACAGTCACACTCCAAACTCCACTATGGTCAAGACCAAACAGCTGTCAAAGGACACCAGAAACAAAATTGTAGACCTGCACCAGGCTGGGAAGACTGAATCTGCAATAGGTAAGCAGCTTGGTGTGAAGAAATCAACTGTGGGAGCAATTATTAGAAAATGGAAGACATACAAGACCACTGATAATTTCCCTCGATCTGGGGCTCCACGCAAGATCTCACCCCGTGGGGTCAAAATGATCACAAGAACGGTGAGCAAAAATCCCAGAACCACACAGGGGGACCTAGTGAATGACCTGCAGAGAGCAGGATTTGAGTCCCTGGCTACCATCAGTAACACACTACGCCGCCAGGGACTCAAATCCTGCAGTGCCAGACGTGTCCCCTTGCTTAAGCCAGTACATGTGCAGGCCCGTCTGAAGTTTGCTAGAGAGCATTTGGATGAACCAGAAGAGGATTGGGAGAATGTCATATGGTCAGATGAAACCAAAATAGAACTTTTTGGTAAAAACTCTACTCGTCGTGTTTGGAGGAGAAAGAATGCTGAGTTGCATCCAAAGAACACCATACCTACTGTAAAGCATGGGGGTGGAAACATCATGCTTTGGGGCTGTTTTTCTGCAAAGGGACCAGGACGACTGATCCGTGTAAAGGAAAGAATGAATGGGGCCATGTATCGTCAGATTTTGAGTGAAAACCTCCTTCCATCAGCAAGGGCATTGAAGATGAAACGTGGCTGGGTCTTTCAGCATGACAATGATCCCAAACACACCGCCCGGGTAACGAAGGAGTGGCTTCGTAAGAAGCATTTTAAGATCCTGGAGTGGCCTAGCCAGTCTCCAGATCTCAACCTCATAGAAAATCTTTGGAGGGAGTTGAAAGTCCGTGTTGCCCAGCGACAGCCCCCAAAACATCACTGCTCTAGAGGAGATCTGCATGGAGGAATGGGCCAAAATACCAGCAACAGTGTGTGAAAACCTTGTAAAGACTTACAGAAAATGTTTAACCTCTGTCATTGACAACAAAGGGTTGTGGCACCCGGCTGGGGTTTTCGCCTGGCCGGGATGCCCAGGATGACCGGAGGAGGGCTCATGCCTCCTCCAGAACACGAGAGGGTGTCCGCCCTGGTTGCTTTGGGGGCCACGGGTACAGAGCTTGGAAGCTCTACCCTGTAGGGGCCCGTGGTCACCGCCAGGGGGCGCCCCGATGCCTTGGGAGCTCTGGACCTCAGTACTTCCGCCACACGCGGAAGTGCTGGGGGGAAGAGTATTGGGGACACCTGGAGGACTTCCGGATACACTGCCAGACCTTACGCCATACAGGGGTGTGGCCACACAAGCTCATTGGGATGCACGTGGAGTCCATCCGGGGTGTATAAGAGGGGCCGCCTCCCTCCAGTCAGGGGCAAGAGTCGGGAGGAAGAAGGATGAAACTTGGTAGAGAGGAGTGGAGGCGGACCAGAGACAGAGAAAGCACAGGCGTGTGGCCAAGGACTTGAGGGGTGATTGGTGCTGCGGCACTGGGTCTGTGCACTGTAAATATGATTAATAAACGTGTGTTGGGTGAAACCATCGTGTCTAGTTGTCTGTGTCCGGGATGTTCCCCACAATGGCATCCCAGATGGGACTCTCTGCCTGGTACAAGGCATGGACCCCAAAAAAAAAATTTTGTGGGAAGTCCGGAGCAGCAGGTTAGCCCACACACGCGCCGTGGGAGCGGCACATGCACAACCCCGTGTGAGCGAATCATCTCGTGGCCCGCCACCGGTCCACTAAACGGCCAGATTCCCCTGGTGCGGGAAAAAGATCAAGGACGTTGCCGGAGTGAAGCGAGCTGAGCGGTGAGGACGGCGCCTCAGAGAAACGAGACCCAGGAGATGAGTGCCCTGCCCAATGGCGATCGGCCCCGAGGGGGCAAACTTACCTTTTGTGTTACAAGCAGGGACTGCCTGAGTCTGCGTCAGTGGCAGCGGTATGCCGACCCTCAGGCTGTCCTCGGCGCCGAAGCGGCAGCAGGCAGTGCCACGAGAACGGAGTCGCTGCAGCTCAACAAGCCGCAGCAGCTGCTAGGCTCCAGGAAGGCACATCACCGCACCAGGAGAAAGAGAAACAGAGCCAAAATGGCCGCCGACCGGCAGTCACTCCCAGTGACAGGCTCGGGATTGGGTGGTGTGTCTTGCGTGTCCGCTGATGATTGGATGGAGGCGGGCCCAAGGAATGTCAATCCCGGGCCGAGGAAGGACCTGATGGGGCCTGTGGGAAGGCCCCACAGAGAGCAGCCGGCGGATTTGCCTGCCGAAAAGGTAAGGCAACCGCCGACTGACACTCTGTGCTTGCTAGCGGCTCTGTGTGAGTTGGAGGAATGCCTCCAGCCCGCAGAGTCGTTGTTTCAGGTGGTGCACGTCCTACGGAGAGGATTGAAGGAGCTGGAGGTGAAGGCGGTCGTGTCTGTGATGACGCTGCGACAGTGGGCAGATCGGCGCGGCGCTGGAGTCTTCAGCCGGATGGACGTAGCGGGGAAGGTGAGTGAGACCAACCCCGTAAAGAGAAAGGAAGATCCCACCGATGGGGCCCGTGACATTTGTGATCGGAACCATGTCGGTGGGTCTCCGACAGCGGATGCGGTGGTGCAGGCTGCTCGCGAGGTAAGGGGAGCAACAGCGAGAGGGCAGAGCGGACAGGGGCTGATGAGTGCCCTGGGTCCTAGCGCCCGACGCCCCGAGCCCGCGGCAGTCTCCCGTCGCTCTGCATGGACGCAGACGGGAACGGGGCTGCGCGTTTGTCATGTGCAGACTCAAACCGTCGGAGCGTCCAAGAGGGAATGGAGGGACCGAGGGGTGAATGCCGGTTCCTCCAGAGAAGGGCCACTCCTCAAAGCCAGCGGAAAGGAGAGAAATGCAGACGGTCCCATCAGTATCATCAGCTGGAGGGACACGCAACCCGCGGAGGGGGTTCTGAACAGGCAAGGGTCCTCGTCAAGGGGGGGAGCGCTGCCAGTGTGCGGCACAGAGGGACGCCAAGGAAGGGTGTCCAGGCAGCGGCTCTGCCCCCTTGTTTCTGTCTGTTACAGGACTGGGCCTAGGACGAGCAGTAGGACCTGCTTCGTGGGAACCCGACCCTCTTCGGACGGACCGTCTGGCAGGACGACATTTCGCTGGTGATGGGGCGGCCTCATGACCAGCGGAGGCACGAGCGGCGCAGAACAGAGGGGCGCGACAGCCTCGGAGAGGGTGCCGAAAAAGAGATTTCCAGGGTGCCGGAACGGACCCTGGACAAGTAGTAGGACCCACTTCGGGGTTGAACCGCTCTAACGAGGTGTGTCGCTCGGACCAATGGGTCTTCGCTGGCGTTGGGGCACTGTGGCACCTGGCTGGGGTTGTCGCCCGGCTGGGATGCCCAGAAGGACCGGAGGAGGGCTCATGCCTCCTCCAGAACACGAGGGGGTGTCCGCTCTGGTTGCTTTGGGGGCCACGGGTACAGAGCGTGGAAGCTCTACCCTGTAGGGGCCCATGGTCACCGCCAGGGGGGCGCCCCAATGCCTTGGGAGCCCTTGACCTCAGTACTTCCGCCACACCCGGAAGTGCTGGGGGGAAGAGTACTGGGGACACCCGGAGGACTTCCGGATACACCTGGAATGGGATGCACCTGGAGTCCATCCGGGGTGTATAAGAGGGGCTGCCTCCCTCCAGTCAGGGGCAAGAGTCAGGAGGAAGAAGGACGAAGCTTGGTAGAGAGGAGTGGAGGCGGACCAGAGACAGAGAAAGCACAGGCGTAAATATGATTAATAAACGTGTGTTGGGTAAAACCATCGTGTCTACCTGTCTGTGTCCGGGCTGTTCCCCACAGGGTATATAGCAAAGTACTGAGATGAACTTTTGTTATTGACCAAATACTTTTTTTCCACCATAATTTGCAAATAAATTCTTCAAAAATCAGACAATGTGATTTTCTGGATTTTTTTTTTTCTCATTTTGTCTCTCATAGTTGAGGTATACCTATGATGAAAATTACAGGTCTCTCTCATCTTTTTAAGTGGGAGAACTTGCACAATTGGTGGCTGACTAAATACTTTTTTGCCCCACTGTATTCTATCTCTTTTTGCTATTCTGTTATTTCACCTAGTAATAATTTCCGTTTGTTTGCGCGAATGTGATCTGTACTGTCTTGTTGTTGACACTTTCGAACATTAGTACTGTCATATTTTTGAACTTGCTCTGCGTGTGTATCGCACCAAGATTTTTTGTGAGCCTTTCGAATATCACTGCTGTTATAATCTGTAACCTGCTCTGCATGTGTATGGTGCCAACGTTTTTGAAGGTCTTTATGAAGTTGTACTGTGTCTTTTACTCTTTGTCTTTTATTTCTGATCCCGTTTGGACCTGCAAGGTTTTCATTTCCACTTGTTCCAGGCTGATTATTACTTTCCTTGCCTAGGTCACTGTCTCAGGGGAACATGCTTCCAATGGATGTCAGTATGATGTGACTTGACTGTGACTTGACCGTGTCGTGGGATGTGAAAGTGTCTCTGCCACTCTGAAGTGTCTCTCTGTCTCTCTTCAGAACATCACGTCTCGTCACAAGATTTTTTTTTATAATAGAGAGATTAACAATAAGAGCAGCTCACTACTCAAAACAGTAAATTTGGGAAGCAGCTGGTTTTGATCCCACGACCTGTTGATTGAGAGTCAGTAGTTCTTATCATTGCACCACGCAAGCTGTCGTATCAACAGCCTACCATAACCTGCTTTCTTTTTCTTCAGTTATATTCTTGAATAAAAGTGCACTTGTTTTGTTATACTTGTACCTTTTGTGAAAGTCTTTATTTGATATTTGGACTTCAGGCTTCACACATTATACACTTTATGTCTACATTTTGTCAATTATTGTTAAAACATGAAAAATATTTCTGTTTTAACGATGTATTTACACAGATTGTTGTAGAAACGGAACACACATGTATTCCAAATGATGATGTATTATTTACCCTATACAACTCCAGGTACTTCACTCCAAGATAAACACTGAGCACTGAGAACATTTACAACACAAAAGGTGCTGATGGAGAGGTGTGAACAGATTTAAGGTGGGCCGGGATTACAAGTTTTTTTGTAGGCTTTGGTAATTCTAGTGTTAATTGTTTCCATATTATTATAATAATTCGCAGCGGAGAAGTAGTGTGTTAAAGAGGTTATGTAAACATATATATATATATACATATAGACATAAATATACATATCTACATATACGTATATATACATATATACACATATATATATATATACATATACACATCCACATATACAGGTACTCGTCGACATACGACCTATGCAAGTTACGACTGTTCGACTTTACGACGCGTTTGACTGTTTCCCCTGCCAGCTGTTGGCAGCGCCAGTTTCCCGCACTCTCAAGTCTCGCTACGCAGCAGTAAAAATATACGCAGCAGTGTTGCCCCACGTGTGTTTGTGTCTTGTTGTTTTGGCAATTTTCGATAATAATATAACCCTAACATATAACCCTATAATATTAACACTAATAGCAGCTTTCTACTCAAAACGGCAAACTTGAGAAGCTGCCAGCATCAAACCCAGAAGCTCTTGATTGGGCAGTTCTTAGGATTGCACTACGCAAGCAGTCGCATCAACTGCTTACCGCAACCTGCTTTCTTTTTTCTTCTTGAATAAAAGCGCACTTGTTCTGTTATACTTGTACTTGTGAAAGTGTTTATTTGATATTTGGACTTCAGGCTTCACACCAGTCATTCTCAGTCACACACACCACTCACATCCACATCCACAGTTATCCCAGTCTCGTTCGTGCACAAGTTTTATATACAATCATCACATTCAAATGTTAACAGTTCCCACACACAACTGCTGACTCCCAATCAAGAGCTTCTGGGTTCAATGCTAGCAGCTTCTCGAGTTTACCGCTTTGAGTAGAGAGCTGCTGTTATTGTTAATATTATACAATAAAAACATACATTTGATTTACGTCTGTAACAACCGCTGTAAATTTATAGTGCTTGTCAAAGTTAGCGTTCACGCTCGCCCCGATCTGACACTGCTCTTTTCAAATAAAGACGCGCTATAACAGAGGTGAACTCAGATCAGAGAAAACAGAAGCCCTCCCCGCAAGAAATGTCGACTCACAGTGTATGAATGGCGTATGGAAGAAGTGTGTTAAGCGTTATGTAAATACTTTTGCTGGATTTAACAGTGAACAAGAACTTGATGAGATTCGTGAAGAAATAGTGAAACTGTCAAAAGACCTTTCATTGGAATGTGAAATGGAAGATGTCGAGGAGTTGCTAGACCGGGAATCAGGTGAACTTATGAATGAAGAGCTGATAGAATTGGAAGAAGAAAGAGTGGCGGAAGAAGAAACAAGAGAATTGGAGTAAGACGAAGAGGAGGAGGTGCCACAAAGAATGTTCACCACAAAGGGATTGTCAGAAGATTTATCTACTGAATAAACTCCTCGCTCATTTTGAAAAAATGGACCCAAATATTGAACGATTTGCGAGGATTGAACGGATGGCACGCAACACATTTCGTCCTTATTGCGAAATTTATGAAGAGAAAAAAAAAACAAACAATTCAGACGAAGCTCACTATGTTTATGAAAAGAGCAACTCCTCCCATCACCCCGTCCGCAGCCTCGCCTGATCTGATGAAGGCGATATCGACAACCCGCAGCCAAGCACCAGTGGTGCCAGGAATTAAATGTACAGTACAGTATTTCTTGTTTTGTACGTTTTCCACATATTAAACAAATTGTACTGTAGTATGCTGTGTTTGTCTTAGAAAGTAAGAAAATGTTGATAAAATATTACTTTAAGATGATTACAATATTATTACCCAGTCTAATATTCTTACCTTAAATTAACATAGGCCGACTTACGTCCAGATCGACTTACAACCAGTCAGTCGGAACCAATCGCGGTCGTAAGTCGACAAGTACCTGTATATACATATATATATACACATATCAACATATATATACACATACACACATACATACAGTGGTGTGAAAAACTATTTGCCCCCTTCCTGATTTCTTATTCTTTTGCATGTTTGTCGCACAAAATGTTTCTGATCATCAAAGACATTTAACCATTAGTCAAATATAACACAAGTAAACACAAAATGCAGTTTTTAAATGATGGTTTTTATTATTTAGGGAGAAAAAAAATCCAAACCTACATGGCCCTGTGTGAAAAAGTAATTGCCCCCTTGTTAAAAAATAACCTAACTGTGGTGTATCACACCTGAGTTCAATTTCCGTAGCCACTCCCCGGGCCTGATTACTGCCACACCTGTTTCAATCAAGAAATCACTTAAATAGGAGCTGCCTGACACAGAGAAGTAGACCAAAAGCACCTCAAAACCTAGACATCATGCCAAGATCCAAAGAAATTCAGGAACAAATGAGAACAGAAGTAATTGAGATCTATCAGTCTGGTAAAGGTTATAAAGCCATTTCTAAAGCTTTGGGACTCCAGCGAACCACAGTGAGAGCCATTATCCACAAATGGCAAAAACATGGAACAGTGGTGAACCTTCCCAGGAGTGGCTGGCCGACCAAAAATACCCCAAGAGCACAGAGACGACTCATCCGAGAGGTCACAAAAGACCCCAGGACAACGTCTAAAGAACTGCAGGCCTCACTTGCCTCAATTAAGGTCAGTGTTCACGACTCCACCATAAGAAAGAGACTGGGCAAAAACGGCCTGCATGGCAGATTTCCAAGACGCAAACCACTGTTAAGCAAAAAGAACATTAGGGCTTGTCTCAATTTTGCTAAGAAACATCTCAATGATTGCCAAGACTTTTGGGAAAATACCTTGTGGACTGATGAGTCAAAAGTTGAACTTTTTGGAAGGCAAATGTCCCGTTACATCTGGCGTAAAAGGAACACAGCATTTCAGAAAAAGAACATCATACCAACAGTAAAATATGGTGGTGGTAGTGTGATGGTCTGGGGTTGTTTTGCTGCTTCAGGACCTGGAAGGCTTGCTGTGATAGATGGAACCATGAATTCTACTGTCTACCAAAAAATCCTGAAGGAGAATGTCCGGCCATCTGTTCGTCAACTCAAGCTGAAGCGATCTTGGGTGCTGCAACAGGACAATGACCCAAAAACACACCAGCAAATCCACCTCTGAATGGCTGAAGAAAAACAAAATGAAGACTTTGGAGTGGCCTAGTCAAAGTCCTGACCTGAATCCAATTGAGATGCTATGGCATGACCTTAAAAAGGCGGTTCATGCTAGAAAACCCTCAAATAAAGCTGAATTACAACAATTTTGCAAAGATGAGTGGGCCAAAATTCCTCCAGAGCACTGTAAAAGACTCATTGCAAGTTATCGCAAACGCTTGGTTGCAGTTATTGCTGCTAAGGGTGGCCCAACCAGTTATTAGGTTCAGGGGGCAATTACTTTTTCACACAGGGCCATGTAGGTTTGGATTTTTTTTTCTCCCTAAATAATAAAAACCACCATTTACAAACTGCATTTTGTGTTTACTTGTGTTATATTTGACTAATGGTTAAATGTGTTTGATGATCAGAAACATTTTGTGTGACAAACATGCAAAAGAATAAGAAATCAGGAAGGGGGCAAATAGTTTTTCACACCACTGTAAACACACACAAGTTTCTCGCTACAGCAATTTTAACTCTGTTACAAAGTGATCCAAAGTCTCGTTTATACCTCGTGTCTTCTCATTAAACTTGTATGTTGCGAATATGGTATTGCAAACAGCAGCGGGAGCATTTCTATAAACTTAATTTAAAGTTACGGTTTACACCGTGCTTTGTTTCCGCAGTAGCTGCACTTATGAATATGCTTGTATGCGTCACTCGCTCGCTTCTTATTGTTTCGCTGCCTTCTCAATTGTGTAATGAATGTTTTCTTCAGCGCTCTTTGGGGCTCTTCCTTGTTTTCTACGTACTGCGTTCACAGTCAGTTCACGTGATTACGTGGGAGGCGTGATGATGCGATACGCAACTCCGCCTCCCACGGCCATCGAGCTGCAGTCTATTACAGTATATGGACAAAAAAGAGGTTCCAGTTATGACCGTTACGCGTAGAATTTCGAAATGAAACCTGCCTAACTTTTGTAAGTAAGCTGTAAGGAATGAGCCTGCCAAATTTCAGCCTTCCACCTACACAGGAAGTTGGACAATTAGTGATGAGTGAGTGAGTGAGTGAGTGAGTGAGTGAGTGAGTGAGTGAGTGAGTGAGTGAGTGAGTGAGTGAGTGAGTGAGTGAGTGAGTGAGTGAGTGAGTGAGTGAGTCAGTGAGGGCTTTGCCTTTTATTAGTATAGATGAGCTGGGGACTGATGCTGTAGCTTTGTGCTTTGTACTTTAACACCTTAGACTCTACGCCACACTGTTGGCAAAGATGTAACACCTTCCTTTTGAGGACTGATGAGAGATACTCCATGATACACTACCACACAGGATACATATAATTGATACAGATAATATTGGCTAGGAGTCAGCATCAAGATTAACAGCTACAAATCACCAAAGCTAGTCCACCACCAGAATTTAGTAACAGGATTAGTTGTACTGTATTTTGATATGTAAGACAAACTGTTGAACATATTAACACCATACAGGTATCGGGTTGCAGCAATTTTGCAAATATGAAGGACTGTGTAAAATAGCAACATTTTTCAACTCAATTGCATCTAATTTTCTTCTAGTGACTTCAATTTGGACACAGATTAATGCATAGCATCCATCACTAACAAGGATTAGTAATGCAAACTACAGACTTTGTCACCATATTTTAATAATTTTGTGCTGCTGTGAGCATGTGTCGATGAATGAAACAATCAACACACACAAAGGAGCAGTAAGCTCTTCTGCAGATCAGCAGCTCAGCCAGCAGCTACCCATTTAGCTGAGCAGTCTCTGCAGCTTGAAATTCCCAGCATCCTTAGTTTTCCTCACAGCTGTGCCATCACAGGGAGCAGAGCTTCTGAGAGGTGGAAATGACACTCTTAGTGATCCCTCAGCAACAACAGCATGTCTCTGCTGAGGGAATCAGTCATGAGTTAGTGGTGGGTTTTCATGCTATTATACCTTTTTAACTCTATGAAGTACTGTATAATTATAAAAAATATGAAATGTTTAAGCATAAAATTCACTAACAGGACACACCCTTGGTTCATTTAATCCAAAATTACTTGTAATTTATAATTTAAAGTACAGCATTATTGCTTCACTGTCATTTTATTAAGTTTGAAATGCATTTCTGTAAATTAAGTAATAAAGATTTATGCATTTTTGTAAATATTTCTATTAATGGACATTTGTAGTGCACAATCCAATTTATGTACAAAAATCACTTACAAACATCATCAAGAATGGAACTTATTTTTAACTCATCGTCTTCCTGTTTTTACATTATGATAGATATAACTTACTATACCAATTAATACTGTTCAAATTTTCTAAAATTGTGCTTTTCCTTGATTAACAAGCTGTCAGGGATTCAGTGCCTATAGCCTGTTTATGATTGTTTTACATGAGCTTTATTGCATGTTAACATTAAAAAAAAATTACATTGGTTTTTAAGGGGTGTTTTATCATGTAAGGTCCTATGATGATGCTATTTTCCCATTTTATACTCTATTTGTGTAGATCTTAATAAAATGTCTAAAATCTCATACACATACCACTCTGTAATCATACACTTAGGAACTTCCTCCCCCCCTTCCCTTCTACTATACATCTATATCCTCAGATAATTAGACAGAGTAAAGAAACAGGCAGAAGTTAAGTTACACATTTAATTATGTAGTATTGATAAAAATGCCCAGAATCAATCAGAATACTATGTGAATATTGGCATATAATACCCTTATAGCCTAAGTAGCAGTGAATCTTGCATCCATAGGCAGCTCTCAGCTTATCTTCAGTCTAGCTTGCTTTGCTACCACATGGACATTAAATAGAGTATTGAAATAGGCCACATGCCTGTCAATATGGATGCTAAGATAGAGTTGTTTTCATCATGGTCTTCTCTTCATGGCCAGATGGTGGGAGAGAGGTAAAGGAAAGTTGACCAACTTTACACCACTCTTACTACAAAATACAAACCAGTGGGGTATCACAGTACAGGAAGTCTACCAATTCAAAACCAATCATAAACAGCCATACTTTAGAGCAACAGAATTAGTTTATCTATTCCATCCTGGGCCATCTACCAATGAAAGCACTCAGGTACAACATATCCCCCAATTGTTTTGTTTAGTCAGTTTATAGCCTTCCTGCGGTGGATGGCTTTTAGGCTCTAAGTCCAAACACAGTCACCCTTGCCAAGCTGGTCTGATACATGCTCTGTCCCCCTCACTACCCTGAGTCAGTCCTGAAGACTTGGGGGAGCTGGTTAAGTCAACATCAAAGCACTGCTGATCTCATCAATGAAGTAAAACATGCCTCCTGAAACACTATCTAATATTACATTTGGTTGGTCTAGCTTACAAATAAAGATATACAAAATATGTACCAAATTATGTGAAACATATCACACAACATATCTGCAAGTTGGGCAGATGACCAAAGGTCAAATTTCAGGATTCAATTTTTTTGTAAATGTTGAGAATGTTACTGATAATTACATAAGTAAAATTACAGTCATCCACCTATTCCCTACACTCACGTCTTATGGTATACTGCCTTTCATTCAATACTGTGAAAGAAGACTCTACTACCCTAAAATGAAACAAATCAATTTAAGACTTGAAGTGATGTTAGATATTATATATTACACTATTGAGGGAGAAAGTGTAATACGGTTTTGTGGGCTACTGTTAACTCAACCTTAAAATTGCTTCTTCTGTAGAACATTTAGCCTAAATGAGGAAGAGGAACAACAAATGGTAGGAGCACATTCATGATGACTTTACTGACAGTGACTGGCACAGCTGAGGAGGGGAGAGGGGACTAACTGAATCAAAATGCATGTTTGAGTCAATCTGCTGCCTTTTAAACCGAGAACTGAAGTGACACATAATGAAATTACTATAGCATGTGCGGATCTTGACTTTCCCTAATGAAAAAAGACATTCATGAAAAAAGGCTGCTCTTAACATTTTGGAGAGTTTGTTCTAAACCCACAATGTTATGTGCTTTGACATTCACTTTATAGTCAGGAAAAAGGTTCACCACCTCTGATGTACTATACAAAATGTGTTGGAAACTTATACTGAAATGCAAATGTAAACAGGATCAATTTGATATTAGACTTTTGGCCTGTTTGGACCTTAGCTCTCTTCCTTGAATTGTACTTTAGTATTTTCTTGCATTAATTTGTATTACTTCAATAATGTATTTAATAAATGTGCTTAATAAAATTTTAGGTTTGTGGAGGGCAAACTCCCCTAAAGTATATGGTGCAAGAATGAAAATTTTCCTGTACATGTGCCAGTCTATTGTAGAGCCAGCTGTCGTACATTCATACTTCTTTTTTACCTATTTTTGATTAAATTGTCTGAAGCAGTAATTTTTGTAATGATCTAAAAGGAAAATAGTTAGAATCATCTGTTCCCACCGGGTAAGCATAACTGGAGCTGTGCCACTGAAAAACAAAGTGTTAAAATACTGAGGCAGCTGAGGAACCACTGCCGCAATGAGCCTTGGGCTATTTTAAGAAAATGAATGATGTGTTCAAGTGAAAAGAGGGCGTGGCAGCTTCCCTCTTTTAAATACTGATTAGTTACTATTTTTATCACAATAATGGAAACTGTTTCACTTCATTCATTGTGCTCTCAGGAACAGAGCAATTAGTATTGTTTATTTGGACTATGGCAGTGTTTTCCTACCAATATTGGCAGTGCACATGACTGCTTTCCTTCATGTACCTCCAGTATTTATGTATTATTGAAAGCTTTGATTACACTGTTCATTTTATTGCATGGACATAGGTGGTTTACACCAGTACTGAGTTTGCAAAAATTCTGGTAACCTCTTATTATTTTACATATACACATGCACACACACATATAAATACCCATGTGTCCATTTTCGGATTTGCTTACCTAGTTCTAAGTTGTGAGGAGCTGTGGCCTATGCTGGTAGCCTTGGGGGCAAGATGGCAACCAACACTATATGGGGAGCCAGTTCATAACAGAGCCCTTCCATCTCTTTTAAAAGATCATAAAAAAATCTAACAACATTACCGAGTCCCTATTCTGATTTGATTTCGATATGATCAATAACGATCAATAATTAGCATATGCATGTTGGACACAATAAGGAGCAGATGTCTACTCATGACAATAAGTGCAAGGCTACAGCTCTGATATACTGTATACAGAATGGATTCACAATTATTCAGACACTTTAAAATGACACTTAAAATCTGGCTCAGGTGAATTCCATTCCAATGAACATCAGTGAGATGTCTCTAAACCTAGTTTAGGGTTCACATGTGGCCAGTTCAATTGATTGGACACAATGAGGAAAGGCACATGCCTTTCTATGTAAAACCTCACAGTTGACGCTATGTAACAGAGAAAAAACAAAGCAATGAGGGAAGGAATTGCCTGCAGAGTTTTGAAATAGGATTGTGTCAAGGAACATGATCTGGAGAAGGATATTAAAAAATTCTGCAACATTGACAGTTCCCAAGAGTACAGTTGCCTTCATAAAGTTTAAATGGAAGAAGGTTAGAACAACTATAACTTTTCTGAGAGCTGGCCACATGGCAAAACTGAACAGTCATGGCAGAGAATCCATGGCAAGACAGGTGACCAACAACCCAACGGTCACTCTAGCTGAGCTCTAGAGAAACTGTGTGAAGATGGATGAATGGTCCAGAAGAACCATCACTGCAACACTCAATTAATCTGGGCTTTATGACAGAGTGGTCACACAAAGGCTTTCCTCAGTAAAAGATACAAGGCAGTCTGCTTAGAGCTTGCAAAAAGCCAATTCAAACACTCTCAGACTGCGATAAACAAGATGTTTTACTCTGATGAAACCAGACACCGTTATTCACCTGTGCAATACCATTCCAATGGTGAAGCATGGTGTGGGCAACATCATACTGTGGTGTTGCTTTTTAGTGGCAGGGACTTGAAGACTAGACAGGGTAAAGGGAATGTTAAACTTAGTGAAGTACAGAGATATCCTTAATAAAAACCTGTTCCAAAGCACTCTTGACCTCAGATGGGCCTAAGGTTCACACTCCAAAAGGAAAATGACATAAAGTACAAAGCAAAGAACACAGTAGTGGCTGAGGGGAAAACTCTGGGAATGTCCTTGAGTTGCCCAAACAGAGCCCAGACTTACCCCAATTGAACATTTCTGGAGAGATCTAAAAATACCTGTCTACCAATGGTCTTGATCCTATCCAAAAGAGCTTGAGAGGATCAGCAGAGAAAAGTGGCAGAAAATCCTCAAATACAGGCGTGCAAAGCATGTTGTGTCACACCCAAGAAGACTCCAGGCTGTAATTGCTGTGAATACTTCTTCCAATGTGCTGTTTCACTCTTTTTCATTGGTAACAAACTTGCAAAAAATGTAAAATATTTCACTTTGTCTTTCTAGGGTATTGTGTGTTGTTTGATGTACAGAAAAAAATGAATTTAAACAATTTTAGCACAAGGCTGCAACACAGCAATTGTTAAAAAATGAAGGGGTCTGAATACTTTCTGAAGCACTGATGTGCATATATTAAATTGTACAAAAACACTTAGAGGCTGCCACAGATTTGGTGGAGCATGTGTCCTTTGTTTATTTGTTTATTTTACACTTAAAACTGTTTTAGTGCTATGCTTGTGGGGTGCTCCTTTCGAACTATCTATTTTGAAATACTATGCATCATTGCATCTGTTTGTCTTGCTATTTGTCCTTCTCGCTTGACAAGGCATGATCTCTACTTGCCTTTTCCTGCACTATCTCAACCAACAATAAATTGCCCAGATGGTGACTGATCTCATTATGATGATCCCTATCCTTTTTCTGTTTCTTTAATATTTTTCCAATACCAATTTTGACATGAGCGCACACATAACTATACAGTAAATATACAGAATATTACTATATGCTGCCTAGTAAATATACTGTTGATTCAGAAACTATGCAAAACCCTTCACTTTCTGCACATTTTATTGTCTTGTAGATTTAATTTTAAATGGACAAATTTTCAATTTGTGCCCATCAATCTACACCCAATTGTCATTTTTTATCATAATGACAAAGTGAAACAAATTTATTAAAAGCTGAAAAACTGAAATCTGTAATTTCTATATGTATTCAGATTCTTTGCTGTGGTACTCCAAACTATGGTCAGGTGTGTTACCCTTAAGATGTGTCTAGAACTTCATCGGAGTTCACCTATGGCAAACTGAATTAAACGCACATAACTTATAGTACTACTAGGGTGTTGTACCGTGTTAGCCATTATGGATGTAGTGAGAAGCCAAGCAAAATCCTACTGTGAACTATAGTGGTGGCTGCAAACATGCCATGAGGTTGATTCTCAGCTGAAGGGACAGGATGAATACAGCCAAAAACAGAGAGGTCCTTAAAGAAAACCTACTCTGGAGTGCACACAACCTCAGACTAGGGCGCTGGTTCACCTTTCAACATGACAATGACCCGAAGCATAGATCCAAGACAACACTAGAGTGGCTTTGGGACAAGTCTCTGGCTATCCTTGAGTTGCCTAGACTTAAATCCCATAGAATATCAGTGGAGGGACCTAAAAAAGGCAGTTTACAGATGCTTTTCATCCAATCTAATGGAGTTTGAAATGATGTGCCAGGAAGAATGTGATAAACTGCTCAAACTTAGGTGTTTAAAGCTGGTAGAGACTTACCACAGAAGACTCAAAGCTGTAATTGTTGCCAAAGGTACTTCTAAAAAGTATTGAATTAATGGTCTAAATACATACATGAATAAGAGGTTTCACTTTCAGATTTTAAATAAATATGCAACACTTTCTGAAAATCTATTTTCATTTTGTCATTATAGGTTATTGAGTAAAGATTGATGGATACTTTTTTATATATTTAAAATAAAACCTAAAACACAATTAAGTATACAGAAAATAAAGGGGGCTGAATAATAAATGCATATTTTAAATAGACCATAACATAACATTCTCAAACCCACCTAATCCAGTTTTGGGTCACGGGCAGCAATGGCCTCAAGGCAGGAAACAGTCTCAGATGTGTGAGTGTTTGTGTATATAATCTTTTTTTTCCATGCCTCAGCAAATGTTTTAGTGTTGGTTAGAAATGACCTCCTCCCACTGGTCTGAAAATGTCTCATCTCCAAACTACAACACTCAATGTCACATTAAGAAAATGATGGTGGCAGCTTAAATTCAAACTTGTTCTTATTCTGTGTAGAAAGTGTTTAGTTTGCTTGCTGGACTATTTCTATATATTTCATATTTTTGAGCATATGTGGCTTGAAGTTTATAGGTGCTTGCACTAGCAGGTAGTTTCTAAATTAAAGTAAATATGAACTCATTATTCACACATGTGTTTTAACAGTGAAAATACTTACAGCACCAGGCAGATGAGATGTACTTTGGTATTTGAGTTCTGGTTGTCCTGTCAATTTTAATACTTATTTCCAAATATGTAGCTTCCAGCCTGTCAGTCTTTGTGGTGGGCCCACAGGTCTGTCACACCTACCCATGGAAATGTAATAGCTCCTAACAGCATCTGGCCTTAGTGCTGCATTAAGTCACTGCAGTTTGACTTTTAAGTGTTCTTGTTTACAGTTCTTGCACTTCCAAAGACAACCACAAATCACTTCCTTGGAAAACATAGTACTTTAAATTGCACAGGCTTACTGTGGGTAATCTTATGATTGTTGTTTATTTAAGAGGTTAAATTTTTTCTCCACTATACTTATTCCCAAAAATATTTAACTACATTGTTACACAATTATGACTGAATTATTTTGCAAATGATTTTCCTTGCATCCATTAATCATGTATTCTCTTTTTCATTAGCACAGTTCAATTGCTACTGCAACAGCTTTTAAAAAAAGAAAAGAATTTTATAAAAAAGTACACTTTTGAGTTTTGGAAAATGTATAGATAAAAGGATAGAAGATTCCTTGCTGTGATACTGTCAGCATTAGCAAATAACAAAAACTAATACAGCATGTAACAATATGTACTACATGAGAAATTCAATATGTAATACATTAGTTTATAAATAAAAGACCATTGACTGATTGACTATTAATTTGTGGTGTGTACTGTGGTTGGTGCTGCTCCTTTCACTAATCGAGGGGTTTCATTAAAAAACTTTGTGTGGGTTTGAGTGTGAAAATATGCACATGCCAAACAAACAGAAAAATGTGCAAGTTAAAAAATAATCAGATTTATAAAATTTTGTGTAAGCACATTTCTAAGCAATTTACCATTCATAAATCACAATTGCCTTATAAATATGTGTACAGGAAAGCACCTTAAATGCCACCCTGAAACATCCATATATGAGGCCTGCTAATCAGTCTCATACATATGCAATTGTGATGCTGCAGAATTTCATTGGTTGGTAGAGCAGCTTCTCCTTCTTGATGCATCAAGACCCTGGCACCTGCTTTCAAGAGTATCTGACCGTGCAAGATCATGTACGCACCGGTTCTCTGCGCTCTGGGGGTCAGAGAAAGGTGCAAGGTACAATCATCTGAGCAGGTAGCTGCTATCACCTGGCACATGAAGTGATGTGATTGCTGTTACAATGAATAGTACAAGCCTTATGAAACACTGAGGGTTCAGCCAATTGCCTTACCAACAAGCCAGCCACCATACACAGCATGATCATGTCTGTCACATTGCCTCAAAATAAATGGGGATTGAACCAGGCAGGAAACATGGCAAAATCAGCTTCATTCTTGTTAGATACCCTTATTTCAAAAAAGAATGCATTAAATTGCTCCGATTATGTTAAGAAAACTGGACACTGTTGCAGGTTTCCTTTTTATGCTGGCAAAAACTTTTTTTTTTTTTTGCATGTACGCCCACATCATATAAAAAGCGGATGCAATCCGCTTTCATATCAACACACATTATAATAATGGCTCAGTGATATGAATTATTATGCGAGTGAGATATCATTTACCTGATTTGCCTGCATTTCCACGTTTGATCAACAGTATTGTTACTTCCCAGATTCTTCAAAATGTTGCATATGCATGGGTCAGAGTTGCCATAAATACATGCAAGCCTACTCGTCAAGATTACTTTTATAAATCCTGACATTTGCTCAGGAAGTTGCATACTCAGAATTTGAGCTTCTTTTTGTGTTTAAGCAAGCTTTATAAATGAGGCCTCAGAACCCTGGGTTCAAGTCCCAGCCCCGCCATTGTTTATAATTTGTTTGTTCTACTCATCTGTCAATGGACTGGAGCAAAATGCTGTTAAGTATCTTTTTTTTTGGCTCTCTACTTAAAGTGTGCTTGAGTCCATTATTCCTTTACATCTGTCTTAGAGGACAAATCATATATGCAGGATGATACTAACAGCAAGAAATCAAAAAGCAATAGGTTTTAAGAAATAAAGAAATAATTGTTGTGAAATAATAGTTACATTCCTTTTTATTGTTGAATTTAAGGTTTTATACCATACAACAGAAAAGCACATAGTGTTTAAACTGATTCCCAAAATATTGTAGCTTCTAACTGACTGTGTCCATGCTGTGATTAAAGCTTAAAAAGGGGGATCCTGTACTTCAAGAACTGCTGCCTTAATTTCTGCATGCATTGTGTGTTTCTGAGGGAGGCATGGAGATGCAGTCGTTAGCATTGCTCCCCAGTGATACAGAATCCTTGCTACAAATCTGAGGATTGTCTATAAGAAGGTTGTACATTCTTTTCATGTATGTATGGGTTGTACTTCAGGCACTTCCAGGTTTTACTCCCACATCTCAAAGATACGCACATTAGGTTTACTGGCAACTCTAAATTGGAGTCACACTGTCCTTCAAAGACCATAGTTATATTGGATATCAGAGTGTCTGTTGTTTTGGGAATATAACCTTATCTAATGAAATCTTGTCTAAGTTCCTGCAGTTGTTCATCCCCATCTGTCAGGACTGAGTAAATACGATTGTAACGTATTGCTTGACTTATGTAAAAAGCTAAATTTGTCCCTGGAGACACATAAATAAATAAAGTTCTAAAGATCTAACAGTAATTATATAGATAATGTGGCTACTATTGTGTCTGACTATTTGGTCTATAAAGGAAGAGTCATTTTAAGACCTTCATATTAACATTTCCTTGTAGCAAAGATAGAAACCTTCCTTTACTTAACTTCACTTACACACTCTTTATTGTGGTGAGGATTCAAGCCACCCTATTCTCGGCAGCTTCTTTAAACATTCTCAGGAAATTCCTGGATGCCCACAGGCAGGTTGAGCAATATCATCCATCTAGCTGTCATGAGAGTTCAGATTAAATCCAACAACCTTGTTTGGAACAGGAAAATTGGGGTCCACTTCTGGGAATGTCATTCATCTGCAAACATATGGTGATGGAGGACCTAAATAGCTCATTCCAGATCATTCGAGAAAGCTGCATGAAGCCAACATATGGGCTCATCACCCATAATGTGCAGTGTGAGGGTCATGTTTAATATCAGTTGGATGACAGGCAAAGGTTGGATGACTCTGACAATAACAGAAACTGGATAGCTCCAAGGAGACTGACTGTGCAGTATGTATAAGAGAAAGTTGGAAATATTTGAGGAGTGAGGATCTTTAGATTAGAGTAAAAACAATTAAACAAGATTGTGAGGGGGAAGACAAGATGAAGAACCAACCAGTCCAAGCAAATAAAAATGTAATCAAAAAACAAATCATAAAATTCATTACTGTAGAACTCATTTAATTGTGGCTATATGAAAGTTATGAAGAGGAATATAATATCAATGTGTTTTAGTGTGGGAGTATCTGGGTTAGATATAATAACAACTAGCCAAACAAGCTTAATCAGAGAATTGGTCTGTTTATATTTGCCAAATATCATATGTTATGTTCCTGAATACTAAATTAATTTGTAGACAAAAATCAAAACTATTGAGACTGCCAACGTCGTGCTGTTTAATTGCCGAAATGCTAAAACCTAAGTATAAGCTACAGCTCTGAGCCTGTTCACCTTTCCAGTCTAACAGTTGTTCTTCTTTTAAAACAACTGATTCTCTAATGTTCCATTGTAATAGAAGGGTAACCTACCATATAACCTAATAGCATCAGTGGTGGTAAATGTGAACAAAAAAAAAAAAGAAAATATATTAATATAAAAATGAAAAACATTTCAAAAACTGAAAGTTGCAGACTAATACAGTATGTACATAAATACATTAAAAATAAGAATGTCTAAACTTATGAGTGAACAAAAATTTACTCTTACATCAAAATGATCACCTACAACTGGATATGGCTTTTCATTTTATATTTATTTCTGCCAAAGGGCCACTGAAATGTACTCTGGTGAAATGCCATAGATTTTATGTCTAGTTAGGAGTTCACGTCTCATGGTTGATGTTCAGTTTAAGTAACAGAGTCAGTTGATCAACAAAGAGGTCAAGTATACTGTATATGAATGGTTGGGTGTATATAGATTTATTTACTCAGAAGCATTCATACTGAAAAATGGCATAATCTGTATGTAAAAATATATAACCAAGATTTGCACAGATTTATAAGGTCGCTCAAACAAACTATTCCAGGAACTGAATGTGGCATAATGTCAAAGAAGAATCTGTCTGTGTAATCCACTGAACAAGTTTAATTGTATCTAGTATTATTGTTTGTTGAAGACTAGGTGAAGGTCAAATATGCCTTAATGTGTTTAAACTATAAACACTTGATGGGTTTAATGTGTTGATGGATGAGCTGAATATCATACATGAAGTACCCGTAGGCTGACTTACAAATGTAGTTTCAAGGTAATTTAAAGGAAGAAAAATATTTCCGGATTGTACAGTTAAACTGGTTATCTTTATCTGTGCTTCCCTTATGTAAGATTCTCCTCTTTAGTATGTAAACTTTCATCCATGAAGTTGTTTTGTCCTCCCAATGAAGACAGAAATATACACTCAATCCAATTAAGATAAACTATTATTGTCAAATTATTGGGTTTTTGACTGTACTGATATCAATTGTAACACATTTGATATGTGATTCTAGTTACGTGTAGCCATTTTTTCTCTACTCCATACTGATAACGGTCACACTTTCCATAAAACTATGCATGAAAGGAGCACAATGTATCCTATATGCAATGTCAGCTATAAATAAACTTTATGTATGTACTTGGTACTTTTATCCCAAGCAACTGCATGATATAATTGTTTCTATGTTTCTACAGCTACTGTGGAACATTGGCAGCCAGAGTAAATTACTGAGTATCACACAAGGGGTCAATAGTGGGGATTGAACCTTCAAAGCAAACTTGTTCTTATCCACTAGACCACACGGCCTAGTACTAGAAAACTGAGGCCCTTGTTTCAAGTATATATTGACTGTGCATTTCACACAACCAGCACAAAGGCAGCGGGTTCTGTACTGTTAGTACAATAAAACTGAAGCTTTTATCAGAGTCTAAATTGATTTACCATATGGCAAACATTACTGCTTTACATAAGGGACAGGATTATCTAGCTCACTCTGAGTTGGTTATAATCCAATTATTAACAAATGAGAAGAGTTACTTAGACTTCTTAAGTGTCAGCCCTTAATGGAATGAATGAAATATGATCTGTAGAATGTACAATTTAACAGACCAGGATGTTAAAAGCAAATTCTAAATGTAATATTCTGTATTGGTTCTTATCTAATCACTTTATGTGCATATAATGGTTTATCCTTATGATGCTTTAATTGAAAGAAATGTAATATTACAGTGGTACGATTATTTCCATAATGACCCTCTTTTGGTGAAAAACCAGTTCACTGGATGACACTGAACAAGCAATTCTGTGCTTTACAGCCAAACATCGTAACAATTAATGGGTAACAATGCCTATTAAAAACATAATTAAAATATTTCAGTTCAAAAGTGGAGATTCTGCCACAGAACCACATAATGTGACACAACTGTAACTTTAAAAAAAATTGAAGGAGACAAGACATATGGTTTTGGATTTGCCATACTTTTTGTAATGATCAGTGAAAAGGTATGTTCTCTCTGTCTCACCAGCTTTACTGCATAGTTTCAAGTTGAATTTGGTCAGATTTTATTGTGACTTGTGGTAATACTGTACAATAATGAAGAGATAAAAATGGCATGAACTTTAATTTCTTTGATTTGAAATGTAACATGCAGTCTTCAGGTATGAAAAAGTTATTGTTCCCATTTTGAATCTAAACATATTAAAGGGAAAGTTACAGTCAGTGTAATGTTAGCCCTTCTCAACATAAACTAACTAACTTTTAAGTTTTATTGGTTATGTAAACATGTCATGTCACTATCAAAGAAATTCCATAAAACTAGGAAAAATTAAACATGCCTATATGTTAAGCTTTGGGTGCTCGGGCAAATGTAAGTCCAGTCAACACTGTCCAAATGGGATGGTGATAGTCAGTCTTGACAGGAGTGGGAGTCTTGCCAAAAGGTATGCAGTTTTCAATCAAATTGAAGTTGATGTTCATGATTCTGCTATCAGAATGGCACCAGGCAAAAAATGTGAATCATGTGAGAGGTAAAAAATACTGTTTAGTAGTTGTAGTATGACTGCTTCCTTGAAGGTGGACAACATGCACTTAGAAAATTCTGATTATGCATAGTGAAAGTATTGCACTGCACGCTGCTTTATGAACTACATGCAGGGCATGCACTGAGGGATCACCAGATAGCCAGAATAGCCAGGTTTCCATCCAAGGAGTTTTTGCGAAAAAATATTTAGCGCTTCAAATTTTTTACCGATATAGCTGATGGAAATGCTAATTATCGATAAAATGTTGTACGTGTCGACATAATATTTTTCCGTTTAACTTTAGCGCATAAATTCCATGTCGATACTTCAGATGTCGCAAAAACTACATTGGAAACACTTTTTGTCGGAAAAAAGGGCTTTAACGCAAATAAATGTGTCACATTTTCATCACGTGCAATCAAAACGAGAATGGCGGAGCGGCTCGCATGGTCTGATGAAGAGAGTTTTTTTTTTTGATTAAACGTCGTTATTTTGTATTAATTCAAATTTCAGTTTTAATTAAAAACCTTAAGGGAAGCAGGTTAATTCAGTTGTTATCGCACTGTGAAGGGATGTTGAAAGGTAGGCTCACCTTTACAGATCCGATGCTGCAAACACAGCTGCATCATGGGCACTTCCAGGAGTGCCAACGCAAATGTCTCGTATCATGCACCTGTCATCAACAAGGGCCTGGAGAACAATAGATGGCCACCCTTTGCGATTAATGTAATCGCGGTAGCCTTCCGTCGGGGGAAGAATAGGCACATGCGTGCCATCCAGCGCACCGTAAATCTGTGGCACAAGATGCACCAAGGAATTGCGGTATGCAATTTCATTGGCCTCCGCTACAGTCGGAAGTCTGATATAACGCCGCATTAATTTTTCTTTAATAGCGGTGCACACAGCATATACACATCGATGGACGGTAGTTTTACTAACCACGAAAGTTTCTCCAACTACTCTATACTCGGCACAGGTTGCCAGCTTGTAAAGGGCGATGGCAATCCGCTTTTGGGTTGGAACCGGTGGTCGGTGGCAACCTGTGATGGGCGCAACATCAGGACTGATGAATCCACACAACATCTCAAACGTCGGCCGTGTCATTATAAAATGTTGCAGCCAGAGATTTTCTGTTAAGTGTCTCTCCACCACCTCCTCCCAGAAGGTCTTATTCCGTCGTCTCTCCCATACCCGTGGGTTTCGTCGCACTGGTACTTTCTTCGAGCTCTAGGGCTATTCAGACAAGCAACTGCTTCATTCTGCTGTCGTCTTCGGATATTATGTACAATTCCAATTATTTGTGAAACTGAAATAACAGTAAGCTGGCAAATTTCAAAAAACTGTCTGAATAATCTCTCCATTTCTTTGTTTAGTGGAGGGGGTGTAACGTGGAAAACAAAAGGTAGATAATTTGCGACATACACAAAATTATGTATGGAAACGGCTCAAGGGCAGATTTTTTTCGCGATACAACAAAAGTTATGCGACAGTTCGTTTTGGGGGGGGATGACGTCATCACGCACACCATTTTATCGATAAAAAGCCAGTTTGATGGAAACAGGCTGGAGACAGCAAATTTCGCACATTTTTTTTACGTATATTCTGTTTGTCGATAACAAAACGTCGCAAAAAACTGGATGGAAACTTAATGATGCCATAGGGGCCAAAAAAATTCCTCACTTAGAGTTCATTGTTCATAAAATGATTTCTTCAAAAAGTCACATACTGTATATTTGTCTCTTTCTTTTTTTAAAATGTGCGTTGTAGCATTTAGCAACTGGCCACCTGCATGTTCTTGCGCACACTGAATAAGACAGCGCTATATGCAATCATCAGATTCAAATGTTAACAGTTATATAGCACAGAATGGAAATCAGCAGTTCTTAGCATTCCACCACGCAAGCTGTCATATCAACCGCCTACTGTAACTTGCTTTCTTTTTTCTTCGGTTATAGTCTTGAATAAAAGTGCACTTGTTTTGTTATACTTTTACATCAACATACAGTATGTTCCTTTGTTTGAGCTACATGGGCATGCTCAAAAAATACATGTATAATGCCACGAAAAGTGCATGCAGACACTTCAGTTCGCAAGCATTGGTGCGACAATGCAGTCACAAGTACACTGCAGAGCTTTAGCGCGTCTTTATGTGAAAACAGCATCAGACGGGGAGTGTCTGATGATTGCATATAGCGCTGAAGTTACTGCTCTTTACTATGCTTTCCTCTGCATGTCCTGGAGTACAAAAGAAACAGCATACAGCAACACGTGGGGACTGGCAATATTGGGGGAAAAAAACACGCGGTCGTATGTATCGTGATACACTGCAGAGCTATAGCGCGTCTTTATGTGAAAACAGCAGTGTCAGGTGGGGGGCGGTAGGGAAGGATCCTGAATGCGACTGAGACAGTGAAAAGTGAATTAAAAAAAAAAATAAAGCTAACCTTTACAAATATCATAAATTACACTGGCTGTTACAGACTGAAATCAAATGTATCTTTTTATTCTAAAATAGTGAAAATAAGAACACTTCTCAAAAGGGAGTTGTGCAGGATCGAACTCAAGACCTTCGGATTCCCAGTCAGCGACTGATACTGTTGCGCCACGGAAGCAGTGATAGCTAATGCGTGTCAATATCACACACTAAGGTGGCTTTTTTTGGCGGTGGCTTTTTTTTTTTTGTACCTTTTGTGAAAGTGTTTCTTTGATATTTGGACTTCAGGCTTCATACATTATATAGTTTATGCCTACATTTTGTCATTTGCTACTAGAATATATAAAACGTTTCTGTTTTAACAATGTGTTTACACAGATTACTGTAGAAATGCAACACATATGAAATGCGTGTGTTCCAAATAACAATCTATTATTTCTACTCTAAAACTCCACTTCACTCCCAGATAATCAATCAAGGCATGAGCTGGGAAAAGCTCGTTTACGTTCTAAGTCGTTGGGGGGATGGAATAGCCGGCTGCTGGCAGCTTGTCTTTATCAGTACATTTAGATGACAAAAGACGCTGGCGGAGAGGTGAGAACGGTTTTAAGAAGTGATTTAAGGTGGGCCGGATCTACGAGTTTTTTCGTAGGCTCTGGTAATTCTAGTGTTAGGAAAGAAAAGAACACAAACAGAACGACTAGAGTGCTTTTGGTCAGAAGAAGTAAAATATGCAGTAAATGGAGTAGGCCAGTACTTCTGTTTATTTGTCCATCAATTTTCAAGAGTCATTTTCTTCTTAGTTGTACTTTCAAACAGCTGAAGACTCCCACACTCTTTAATTAATATTTATATATACAATATGTGGATCTACCCTCACTTAAAAATGATTACACCTTCCATACTAAATATGACTTATTTTTTGCATGTGGATAATATACAAATAAACACTGGCACTGTCACATCCACAAAGGGCTAAACAAGCATGAAATGATAGCATTGTAAACCGCAGCCATATAAATAAAAATGCATGCATGACTGAAGAATAAGTAAACATGTCCAAGTTAATCAGTCTTGGAATGAATTCATACTGCTTCAGCCTAAATAGTTCACACTTTAGAATAGTAACTGAATTTCTAGATATACACATAAAATTACATGTATTAGAACATAAATGTGGTATTATTACGGCCAAATTGAATAATCAATTTAAAATGTATTGTATCAAAACACAGAAAAGCATATCAAAGTCGTTAACTAAGATCATATCCCAAGAGGCAGACAGAAAGAGTGAAAACATTAAACAAGAGTTCAGCAAAACCTTTTCAATAAGCTACCTTACATGTTGCTTGAGTAAACAGCTCTGGTCAAGCTCCCTCTAATTTTCTGTGCTCAAGCCATCAGGTGAAAACACCATAATTTTGGCATCACTCTGAAACATCTATGCATAGAAGTGGCAGGGGTAAAGTGCAAGCAAAAGAGGTAAGTGTTACAGCATTTGACATTTATAAAGCTGAAACCAGTGATATGTATCAAGAAGGAAATGCAGCTTTTTAATGCACAATGTTACTCAAACCAAAATTACCTTGGCATATAGAGGACTCTTTCTGCGACGACAAACCCCACTCTGAAGAAGAGGTTGCTTGCAGGAATAAATGGAAAAACCAGGAACAACAATCCAACTAAAACTTCCCGGCTCCCCAATTTCTAAAACGAAAGCAATAAAAGAACAAATTAAAATTAACATGTATTCAGCAATTAAATTGGTATGAATTTAGGAGCACAATTACCATATTCAATATGTATATCAGATGAGCCTGAGCAGTCAACTGGTAGTTAACACTAGAATCCCTGAAGCCTACAAAATCCCGGCCCACCTTCAATTCCTTTGTACCTCTCCCATCAGCGTCTTTTGTTTTGTAAATGTGTTGATCAGCACAAGCAGCAAGCAGCCTGCTGTCCCATCCCCCTCCTTGACGGAGCTCAACTAGGGCACAAAGTTCACCCAGCTCAAGCCAAGGCTCCTTATCTGCATGTGAGGTGCCTGGAGTTGAATAGGGTAAATAATACAGTATATCGTTATTTGGAATACATGCATTTCATGTGTGTTCCATGTCTACAAAGATCTGGGTATGTGTAGGATTAAAGGAAATGTGAGGCAAGAAATGCTGAACACATATCTAAAGCAGAAACTTTTTCCACCTAATACTAATAATGACGTGAAGTATATAATGTGTGAAGACTTTAGTCCAAATATCAAATAAACATGTGCACTTTTATTCAAGAATATAACCAAAGTAAAAAAAAAAAAATCATTCAATTTACATGTTGTTGTCAATGAGTTACAAACCTAAACTCAAATGTCAATCGACAGAAAGCTAATACATATTCCTGGATGGTGCAGAGGTAAGAACTGCAGCCTTATAACCAAAAGATTGCCGGTTCGAGACCTGGTGCTTCGCATTTTGAGTAGTGAGCTGCTATTATTATTATTACTATAATATAATGCCACCATTCATGAATCACTCATTTGTCAGGAGTCATCTGAAATGAAAAAATAAAGTTGTGCACCTTATTTGTGAGTTAGTAGTGACACAGAGAACCACGCACCATGTGGTATTAGTCTTACAATCATTGACTCAAAACCTCACCAGGATAGAATGAACAAACACTCTATGAAGCAACTCACATGATGCTCCTTTATACATCCAGGCTCATAAAACCAGAGTCAGTTCTCATGATTACTAGCTTCACGGAACCCACAAATACCATATACAAAAATCATTACAAAAATAGAAGGAGAAAGAAAAACATAATGCAAGATAAATGGTAAGTAAATGACAAGCAAGGCCAGAGCTTCTAGAAAACTCTGCAATGAAACAAAGATGTGGATTTGCCTTCTTTAAACACTGATTACTACAGTATCACACACCATCAAAACCACACCAAGCATAGTAGATCTCCCACATAACACAAGCTTTGCAGGACATTTGATTACAACAATCAATGTAATGATGTTAAATCAAATAAGGAAGCAGCCAGTGAGTGATGGGGTTCAAACTAACAAAATAGTATACTTACTGTATCTATCTTCTGAATCACAGTGGATGGTACTGTATATCCCTCACATTTCATGAATACTACCCCGACACATCTGAATAATAAAAGCCGTTATGCCAGAGTCCTGTTTATAGATTATAGATCATCATTTAACACTATTGTAATGTAAAAGCTGACCATCAAACTCCCAATGTAGGACTAAGTGCCACCATTTCTGTTTGGCAGCATTACAACCTCCACACTGATCCTTAATTCAGATAGTACTCCATAGATTAGTGTGCTGGGTACCGTTCTGTACCCCTTGTTCACCTCTGACTGTGTGGCCAGACATAGCTCCAACTCCATCAGCACATTTCCTGAAGACACTACCATCTTGATCACTAACAATGCTGAGACAGCTTACAGAGAAAAGGTCTTCTTGCTGACTTACTGCAGCCAGGACAATAATCTCCCACTTAATGTCAGCAAAACCAAAAAAAAACAAAGGACCTGGTTGACTTCAGAAAGCAGAAGGCAAATAGCTCTGACATCTACATGAGAGCAGATGCTGTTGATAGGGTGAGTAACTTTAAATTTCTTGAAGTGACACTCTCTGATAAACTGAACTGGACACACCACATTTCAACTCTTGTAAAAAATGGTTAACCAGCATCTACTTCCTCAGACTTTTGAGGAAAGCTTGCATTTCCCCTTTTGTTCTCAAGACTTCTACAGGTAAACATTGGTGGCCATCCTCATTGGCTACATAACATCTTGGTATGGCACCTGTTCGTATCCAGTCCCACAAAGTGTGTTGAAGGTGGCAAAGAATATTAGCAGCACTGAGCTGCCTTCTTTTCAGGACATATACAATGCTCACTGCCTTAGAAAGATTAAGATTTCATCAATTCAATGGTAGAGGGTTACCCATGTATACCCCCCATCCTAGGGTCACTAGAATGTTTCCCCTTTTAAGCTCAATGATGAGAATTCCATTTAAAAGTGAACCCCACAGCAAAAGATAAAATGAAATGACTAGAAATCCAGAAATACTAGTTTACCATTAAATATATTATATAAAATACTGTCAATACATCTGTACTTCACTTTAGATGAAGTTGTGAAAGAAATGTTATACAAAAATTGGAATCTGCTGTTTTGAAATGAAAAATTCATAATCAAACTGCAGGGAGTGGTTCTCATTGAAAATAATTTATTTTGCAGTCAAAGATAGTCGTGAGCTAAATCAGCAGTGCTAAAAATATGCTTTACCCTTCACCATAACGAACCCCCTTAACATGCAACTTAAAATTCATCTAATACTCATGAGGGCTGTTCTGTCAGGAAAACATAGCGCAGGATATGAGGGAATCTAGAGTTCAGGGGTTAATGACGGCCTATGGGAGCTATTTCAAACAGAGCATCTTACAAACTGCTCAGCTCCCTCATGTAATCTGCAAGAAGGGAAAAGGTTCCTTAAAAAATCTCTAAAATGAATTTAAATGCTTTATTCTTCAAGGTCTCATTAAAATGTTTCAACAAAGCGGAGATGGAGACCAGACGTGAAATCTCCAAAGTATTACTTCACTGTATAATATTAATAGGGCAGATTTATCGTCTTAGTGGGTGAATGGCTTCAGTTCGAATCATAAGCTATCTCACTGTACGTACTAAAAGTGCTCCCAGGACCTTTTAGGAAAAGGCTGTTGGTTTTAAAGCACTCTATGGTTTTATTGCAAGTTATTGTAACATGCCTTCATAAAAAAGTAAACACAAAAGGAGCATGTGAGTCTATCTGAAACTAATGGATTTCAACCTAAACTTTATAGTACAAGGTTGTACACCTTACTGTAAAATATTTTATTGGATGTTATCTTTTGCATTTTCATTGCAATTATTTACCAAATACATTTATCTAGAGTAATTTATTTTACAAATCATACATGGGCAAGCCATTTATTGCTACTGGGATAGACCAGATAAATGTAACATCATTATTATTATTATTATTATTATTATTATCATTATTATTATTATTATATTCAGATATCAGAAACCACATAGTGAAAAAGTGTTCTGAAAATGAATGGAAGGATTTGCAATAAACACCAAATAAATAAATATAAATATATATATATACAGTATATATAAGAAAAGTAAAATAATTAGTGTTAATAGTCACAATAAGTGTGGCAGTCATGTTTTGAACACTGTTTGAAAAGTGTGTCATCTGATGGTATGTTTTTAAAGTGAAACCTAATTTCTGTCAGAATACAAATGAGAAATTTAAGATATTATCACGCCATTATAAACAAAAGAGACGTGGGTGCTCGTCTCTGGATTCGACCTATGCCAACAGTGGATTCCCAATGGGAATCAAACCCTTGCCTGATCCACTCTTAGCAATCTATATTCCCACAAGTTTATTACTGATTTTTTTCACTGTGAAATGCTTAAGCTTTTCATTTTAAAAAATGCATTTTACTTAAAACAATACATAATGAAATGTAGCTAATTTAGTCAATAATATTTTTGATTTTACTTGAAAATATTAACTTTTCTCATCTACATGATTTATAATCTGGACAGCTTGAAGTGATCACTTGGAGGGAACACGAATTATGCTAACAGCAGCAGGAAAGCTTTGGCTATATGATCTCTGTCATTGATGGATAAGCATTTCACCTCTCTTTGAATGTTACCAATATATACGGTAGTACAAATAAAAGTAATTGACATAATTTTGTTTCTTGATAAGCAGTTGATAACATAGATATATCAGAAGAATCTTTGATAAAACCAAGGCAAATGCTAAATGGAAAGAGCAAACACACTTTAGATAATCACATTAAGTGTCTCAGAATAGACTTTTTCATTAATATTAACCAAAGCTTTAACCTAATCAAACAATACCCTATTCAAACTTGACACCCTTTTAATTTAAACAAATAGTAATAATACTGCTACTAATACTAAAATATACACTACTGCACAAGTCTTACAGTAGGTCACTCCGGGAACTGAGTGTTTATTTACTCCTGAAAACACATGTAACATAAACACAACTGAACACAGATACAATAATGTATAATAAGAATGTCTTGCTTCATATACAGTATGCTAGTATACATATAGAACAAGGTCTGCTATGAAATTAATGAGGCTAATAATAAACAGAATTTTATTGAAAAAGTAATTACATGGGTTTTCTGCCCCTTGAAGCAACTCTGAAAACCATCATTAGTTGAGGTCTGACAGTACATTGGCTACAGCTCCTTGGATGTTTCAGTCTCATTAATTTCATGTCAGAAATGGATATATGTATAATTTAAAGTTTTAATTCTATTTTAAGGTGAATTGGCAATGTAAGAAATTAGAACAGGACTTATGGGGAAAAAAGATTTGTGAAAGCACATTCAGAATGTACTGTTTAACATTCAGCCTGACACGAAGAGGAGGTGATTAGTTGTGTAAGTTGGTAGTTTCCCACCAATTCATCTTTATTTAATATCATTCAGAGAGATCATTATGACAAAGAACTTTGTAAGATATGTCATATTAAAATACAAATCTATGAGTCTACAGTAAGTTATATAGTCTCATGTACATTTTACTTTATTTTGTCCTAATCACAGTTGTGCTGGTGAGTGCCTGAAAAGAACAGACCACACCTTATTTCTCCAACAATTGCCTCAATTTCTCCCCAATCAGTTGTCACCATCTGAGAGAGATGATTCCTCTACTTAGTCCTGGTCTGTCCTCCTAGTTGGCTGTACTTAGTAAACCTACATTAAAATGCCTAAGACCAAGAAATATCTAAAGGACCTTATCTTGTCCCTTTCACTCCAGAGCAGAAGCAGCTCTGATCCAAGGTTCCCATTGATTGTCGAACTTCTCATCCTATCACGATGAGTGAGCTCTTTATCACTTTGGAAGAACCCTGTTTCTTCTCCAAGTAGTTACAATCTTCTTCTTTTGATAAGTAACTATAGCTCCTGGCTCATCTGACGATTTCAACCTGCTTTACCAACCCAATCGGAGTGGTGGCTCTGAAGCTAGGGATATGCACTGGCAATCGGAAGGTTGCCGGTTCGAATCCCGTAAAAGCCAAAAGGGACTCTGCTCTGTTGGGCCCTTCAGCAAGGTCCTTAACCTGCAATTGCTGAGCGCTTTGAGTAGTGAGAAAAGCGCTATATAAATGCAAAGAATTATTATTATTATTATTAATCAGTCAGTACAGTATTGCTTGGAGTTAAACCAACCACTTTATCAAATCAATGGTCATCCTGGGTGCTTAATACCATCAAGAAAACCACTCCTTGTGCATTAGAGAGTTAGACAACATTCTTTACAAACAATAGATATATGACTTTCATATAACAAAAACTGGATACTATTCAAGCCTTGGATACCCAAAAATATTATGAGCAAAAGAGGAGAGCAGACACACCATTGGCAGATTTAGTTTAAGTACTGTATGTGGACACTGCTCTCTTTTCAAGTACAGGATCTGAACAAAACTTACAACTGGCCCTACCTCATACTCCTGCAGTGCCTTCTACAACCCTTTTCAAGTCTACAAAACAGATGCAAATAGGGTCAGCAAATTTCAGTGATTCCTGGAACATCCATGCAAGAAAAAGAAATTAATCTACCAGTTCATGGTCGGTAATTAATCTAGATTGCAGCTTCTGAATCTAAGGTTCATTTATTGTCTAGAGTCTGTATTTTAACACATTGGGAAAGGCTTTTGCAGGAAAGATGAAGTATGTCATCTTATGGTAACTGGAATATACTCTCTGATGATGTATAACTGTTCCTCAAAGTTTTCTTTTATCTAGAATTAAAATCATATTTGCAATTTAATCATTTTTTCTGGAAAGTAATGAGTAAAATACTCACATTACATTTTGAGAGGAGTAATTAGTAATTTGTCACGGATTGCATTTTTTTAACTACATCAGTTCTGGTGGACAGTGAACCCATAAGGAATCCCCATAAGGTTCTGTCTAAGCTGTGCGGCCATTGGCAAAAAATTGCCACACAGCGGTTGCAAAGTGCAACTCAGAAAATTTATGTGCTGCTTTTTTTGGTTTTAAGTTTTAGTGTGTTATTTTATTATGTTTTATCAATGCTGATTTGTTTAATTAGGTGAAAAACTCACCACAATATAGATTCGATGCCGGGTCATTTTAACTACATTTGGACCCTACTGTATGCCCGATTCCGCCGATTTGTGTGTAGCCTACTTGTCAGTGACTCAGTGTGTAACAGATCATTCTTATCTGTCACTCATTTGGGCTAGTGCATTTCCTCTGCCATATACAAACTGCGGGATAGGCCAAAGCAAGTAGGCCTCAGGAAGACAGGCTGCAGGCTGCACCGGCTGTGCGCATCAGGATGACCTCAGGCAGTGTAGGGGCTAACAGCTGTAACACTGCGTATGTCAAAAAGTAGCATATTAATCACATTTCAGTAAGACACGCATGTGTACAGTACTGTGCAAAAGTTTTAGGCAGGTGTGAAAAAATGCTGTAAACAAAAAATGCTTTCAAAAATGGAAGTGTTAATCATTTACTTTCATCAATCAACAAAATGCAGTGAATGAACAAAAGAGAAATCTAAATCAAATCAATATTTGGTGTGACCACCCTTTGCCTTCAAAACAGCATCAATCCTTCTAGGTACACTTGCACATAGTTTTTGAAGGAACTCAGCTGGTAGGTTGTTCCAAACATCTTGGAGAACTAACCACAGATCTTCTGTGGATGTAGGCTTCCTCACATCCTTCTGTCTCTTCATGTAATCCCAGACACATTCGATGATGTTGAGATCAGGGCTCTGTGGGGGCCATACCATCACTTCCAGGACTTCTTGTTCTTCTTTACACTGAAGATAGTTCTTAATGACTTTGGCTGTATGTTTGGGGTCATTGTCCTGCTGCAGAATAAATTTGGAGCCAATCATACGCCTCCCTGATGGTACTGCATGATTGATAAGTATCTGCATGTATTTCTCAGCATTGAGAACAACATTAATCCTGACCAAATCTCCAACTCCATTTGCAGAAATGCAGCCCCAAACGTTCAAGGAACCTCCACCATGCTTCACTGTTGCCTGCAGACACTCATTATTGTACCGCTCTCCAGCCCTTCGACGAATAAACTGCCTTCTGCTACAGCAAAATATTTCAAACTAGACAAAGAGCCTATTTCGACATCGTAAGATGAAACGGGCACGAGTTTGTGTCAGCAGTGTATGAAGAGCAAATGATAAGTAACGAAGAAGTTGTTTTGTAATGATTGTAGTCCGCTTTACTCATTACTGTACAGACTTGTACTGTTAGTTGATGAATTTTCCAGGCCTATAGTATAATATTGAATGATGAATGTTCCAGTACAATATGGAATAGTAATAAGTATAAGCACCACATACCTGATATAGGTGTATTGAATGAATGCGTAATTGAATCAGAATGCGTAATTAGGCCTCGCGCTGTAGTCGAAGTCGCCTTTCTTTTTGAATTTTTGTGGCCATATATCCGCCGCCTGCCACGATGTTGGGGTTGGATGTCGGTCGAAGTGGCCTTTCTCTTTGAATTTTCGCCGCCGTAAATCCGTCGCCTGCCGCGATGTTGGGGCTGGATGTCAGTCTCGTAAGGTTTTTCGGGCAGCTGCGCAGAAGACGACTGCGCATTTGGCTTCGGACGGACGTGAGTGAGTGAGTAGGCAGGCGAATTATGTATTAAGATTTTGACTCATCAGTCCAGAGCACCTGCTGCCATTTTTCTACACCCCAGTTCCTATGTTTTCGTGCATACTTGAGTCGCTTGGCCTTGTTTCCACGTCGGAGGTACGGCTTTTTGGCTGCAACTCTTCCATGAAGACCACTTCTGGCCAGACTTCTCCGGACAGTAGATGGGTGTACCTGGGTCCCACTGGTTTCTGCCAGTTCTGAGCTGATGGCACTGCTGGACATCTTCCGATTTCAAAGGGTAATAAGCTTGATGTGTCTTTCATCTGCTGCACTAAGTTTCCTTGGCTGACCACTCTGTCTACGATCCTCAACGTTGCCCGTTTCTTTGGGCTTCTTCAAAAGAGATTGAACAGCACATCTTGAAACCCCAGTCTGCTTTGAAATCTTTGTCTGGGAGAGACCTTGCTGATGCAGTATAACTACCTTGTGCCTTGTTGCTGTGCTCAATCTTGCCATGACATGAAACTGTCTTCCACAACCTCACCTTGGCAGCAGAGTCTGGCTGTTCCTCACCCAGTTTTAAGCCTCCTACACAGCTGTTTCTGTTTCAGTTAATGACTGTGTTTCAGCCTACGTGTGACATTGATGACCATTAGCACCTGTTTGGTATAATTGGTTGATCATACACCTGACTATAATCCTACAAAATCCCTGACTTTGTGCAAGTGTACCTATAAGAATTGATGCTGGTTTGAAGACAAAAGGTAGTAACACCAAATATTGATTTGATTTAGATTTTTCTTTTGTTCGCTCACTTTGCATTTTGTAAATTGATAACGATAAACAATCATTATTTATATTTCTGAAAGCATTCTTTGTTTATAGCATTTTTTCACACCTGCCTAAAACTTCTGCACAGTACTGTATGTAACTGTTTGTAGGGTGTGTACCATGTAAGTTCAAAAGCTGTATAACTTATACGTACGCTTAAACAATAGATTTTTTCCAGACATAAAAATGTCAAAGCGCAAATCAACAAGTTAGAGAATGCTGGATAATTTTGTAAAGAATAAATGTCCGTCTAAATTTAAACCAGAACGGCATAGCAAACTCGTTGAGACAGAAATGCCAACACCAGCAAAAAAGCTGATGACAAAACCTGGGGAAATCTTCATTTATCGAAACAACAGTGACAACATCATCTGCCAATTGTGCCAAGAAAGCCACACGCTTGGAGAATTTAGCACAGGCAAATGATGGGACAATTGGAAGATGGTCTATTTGAAGCGTCACCTATGTCAGAAAGGTCACATGGATGCAGTTTCAAAGCTAAATTGTCAGAATTCTGGAGGTCTGTGTCGATTATTAAACAAAACTCCAAAAGATCGACAAATGAAAACGGAGCTGTGTCAGCAGAAAACAGCGACCGCTGATGGGGTAAAAGCTTTGATTGATGATGTCTTTCTGGCCATGTCGATATTAGCGGTGCAAGAGTTGCATGGAACATATGGCAAAATATGTGACCATTCCTAACAGCTGGCATAACAAGAATTATGGTTCAAATTTGTAGAATACATAAACAATATTCTCCAGCAGGAAATCATGAGCAATATCTCGCAATGCCTGGTTCCATACTCTCATTGCTGACGAAAGCACTGATATGTCTGTGACGAAAATGTTAATTTTGTACGCTACATTTCATCGTGATGGTAATGTCAGTTTTGATACAGTATTTGCGGGGATCATGAAATTGACAGTGTGTGATAGCAGATCAATTGTTGAAGCTATCAAAAAGTTCTATTCAGACAGCGCAGCAGACATGCAAAAGATGGTTATGTTTACGTCTGATGGAGCGTCAGTCATACTTGGTAGGGAGAATTGTCGTGAGATTCCACATTTGTTTGAACAACACTGTGTCGCTCACTGGGAAGACCTCGCCATTGATGACGCCTGTAAGCATGTTCAGTTAATGCAGGACATTGAGACACTACTGCGAACAGTGTGTACGATGTATAGGAGGTTGTCGGTGAAGCAAGCAGAATTCACAGAACTGGCGGCAGTTCTAGACAATGATTTGTTTTTTTTCAGCCACTGAATAAAGATTGATGGCTTTCTAGGCATTTTGCACTAAGAGCATTTTTGAGAAATATTCCTGTTTTGATTGAATACCATAAGAAGCAGGTCGAAGAATGTAATGATACAATCAGCAAATATTGCAATAATCAGCTTGCCAACCCGCAGATTTGAGCTGCACTAATAATATTCAACGACGTGGTTGGTGAATTGAGCAGATTATTACAGCGAAGCAACTTGACAATAATTGAAGCATTTCAGTTTGTGAAGGTGAGAATATTAAAGTTGTGTGTTCGGTACTTGGGCAAGAACATGCACTGGAGTGAGGAGGCAAAAGCCTTTATGAATGGCGATAAGGAAGTCAATGTGGCACCTATGGTCCAGTTTGTTGAACATATCTTTTTGCACAAGGAGGCTTGCTTTCCAGAAAATTAATTGATAGACTGGAGGTTGTTCAAAGACATTGTTATTTCCAACACAGCTGACTTTGATAATGAAGAAATAGAAATCACGAAGCTGGTTGAAAGGTACAGTCATTTCCTTCATCAGTCATCTGAGCTGAATGAGCTGTCAAAGGCAGTGATGATGCAGAATCGCAATTTTCGATTCGAAATGTCTGAAAAACTCAAAACCGGGCTGCTTTGGACATTTGCCGATATAGATCAATATTTACTCAAAGAAGAAGAATTTGCGATGCTGGCTTGCCTTGCAGATATCTGTGCAACGTTTGAAGCTTTGAGTGCTGATTGTAAACATGGTTTTAGTCTCATGAATGCCATCAAGACAAAATCATGTAAACGCTTTAAAACAGAACATTTGAACATGCTGATGCGTATAAAGTCGTATCAAAACTCTGGATGAACAGTCAATTTGGATCATGTTTATCAACGTTGGTGTGCGCACAAGGACAGGCTCCAAAAACTAACGGTATACAGTGGAACCTCGGGTCACGAACGTCTTGAAACACGTACAAATCGGGTTACGACCAAAAAGTCTGCCAAACTATTGCATCTGTTGACGATCACACACTCAGGTGACGAACAAGCCAGTTTCCCTTCCTGTTTGTACGCACTGATGATTTCCTCACGTGTTCAGTCTCTCCCTGTGCATTCACTGTGAACTCTTTGTACTCTATTTTGTTTCCCTTACAGTTCATACGCGTCGGTGATTTACGCACGTGTTCAGTCTCTCCCTGTACAGTACATTGTTCTCGGTCAGACATGAATCGTGCAGAGGGACTTTGTGGTATTGCGGGTCCACAGCTCATGTCAAGAGGCCAGTTTTAAATAAATAATTGCCGTGCTTGCAGCTTAGCGAGGGGGCATGATGGTTAAGTGGCTGAAGCAGTTCCAGGGGAATTTGTGGTGTTGGCATTTCTCACCTAAGTGCACAGGTGGGAAACCATCCACATCCAGAATTGGTCCCGGGGCTGCTGATTGCTACAGCTGCCACATCCTCTTCATAAATAGAAGCGCAAGGAGGCTAAAGGGAGGAAAAAGAAAGATGGAGGTTGCGGAGTGAGGAAGTAAGCAGGAAGCAGTGTGAAAAGAACCGGTGTGAGCGAGCGAGTGAGCGAGCATGTGCTCGCAGGCAGGCAGCTGGACAGTGAGCCCAAGCAGGGGTGTTTGGCCGACACTCGGTGGGGCAGAAGGAAGCGGTCGCTCCAGCTGAGCGATCAAGGAGCTGGAGTGACCAGAAGAAGGATGGCTGGCCACGTAAGGCCGAGAAGGCTGCGGGAGTCAAGAGGCTTGGGCGGTGAATTCCCAGACGTAGGTGTCCTGGTCGCCAGGGAAGCCAAGCCTCGGTCTGGAGAGTGAGCGACCGATGCCAGGGATCAGGAGGCCTCCAGACCAGAAGGAAGGAAGGAAGGACAGCTGCAGGTAGCTCCCCTGTTGTGACGCCTGGATAGGGAGAAGCAGGGGGGTCACCAGTTAAAGAATGCACTTGGCTTGTTTTTAAAGAGACTGCTTCCAGAATTGTTTTAACCTTGTTGTATTTAATGAAGACTTTTTTTCTATTGGATTTTAATCTCCACCTCACTTCTGTTTTTATGGGATTATTTATTGAAGGGTTCTAAAAGCACTGCACTTTATTTAATTTGGACTTTGTTTTTGATTGTTGTTTTGTTGATTTTCATAAAAGCACTTGGTACTTTTTGCACCATTGTAGTGCCTTACTGTCGTGTTCATCGGTAACATTACCAACAGTGACGGGTTTAAGGGATCCCGGAAGATGGGAGAATGCATCGAACCCGCATCATCACAGACTTTACCTCAAAACTGTAATCTCCTCTCCACCCAGTTCCTCCTCACTTCCTTCATGCCAGAACTCAACTCATGCAAGGTTAGTTTTCTTGGTTGTTTATGGTTAGTTTTTGTATAAATTAAGGATTTTTCAAATGTTAATTTTTTTACCCTGTGCTTAAAACTCATTAAAAAAAAGTGTTTACAGCGAGCGGTTTGTAAGGCTGTAGCGTGAACTCTTGCAATGTTAGTTTTCTCTGTTCAAGGTTTTCTCAGTGTTATTCAATGTTTTTACATTTAGTTTACTATTACACTGTGTATTCTATGGTATAATTAACTATTTTTGTGCTTAAAAATCTTTAAAAAAATATATATTTACATACAGTTCGTACGGTCCGGAACTGATTAATTGTATTAACATACAATCCTATGGGGGAAATTACTTCGGGTCACGACCAAATAGGGTTGTGACCAGAGTTTTGGAATGAATTATGGTCGTGAACCGAGGTTCCACTGTAAGTTGTAACTGTAACTCGTTAACTGTCAATATTTGAAATTTTGGTGTCAATTAATCTAGCCTAATATAGCAGTGTGTGTGTGAAAAATGTTTTATTTTCAATGTTTTTCTTGCTATTAAAAATTACAATTTAAAAATGACATAAATGGAAAGCACAGCATCGTGTATAAATAAAAATCAGTTTCTTAACTAACGCAGCTCCCTTGTGTTACTGCTGAGGCACATACTGTAGGTGCTCCGAGAAAACGGGAAAAAAGTTAGAGAGAACGTTGCTCGTGATCTTGTCACAAAACATGTTTTAAGTATGAAAAACATCATCTGCTTAAGACAGAGATATTTTGGTGTTGTCAACATATGAAGTTAAAAATCAGTCAAGTAAAGTTGTTAAGTATGGGGGCAGGGTGTGTTGGGGATCTGTTATCCTTTGGGGTTGTGTGGCAGCTAGTGGCACAGAGAACATTGCGCAAGAATGGACAAAAATAGATTCCAATAAATATTAACAAATTCTCTAGTACGGATAGGCTACATATTGAATTTAAGGTTTGATTTGATATTTAAAAAAGTGTGCAAAAGTCAAAAAAAATGTTCAGCACTTTAATTTTTCACAATTTCTTCTGAATGTTAAATAAAATCTCCACCACTCTTCCTAAGTATGTGGAACATCCCTTTAACTTTTATGGTGTGCCTTGTAAGGTCCAATGTTAATGTTATTCATCTCTACAAGTCCCTATACATATATATATATATATATATATATATATATATCTATATATATATATATATATATATATATATATATATATATATATATATATATATTCACGGCATTCGTAGTCTGTGTCACAATCTGATTGTATGGGTGGTTACCTACCAGGTAATGCTTGTGGTTGGCCAGCAATCTGCTAACATCCGCCACGGTGCCCTCAATTTGTGAGGAGCAGATCATAGAATGGTTGAAATGGTTTACTGTCAAATAAATGCAAAGAGTACACGACGTCCGAGGTTCGATTCCCAAGAGGGAGTGCAGTGGAGTGTGTACACCTGATGAACCCAGAATGAGGGCGAAACACGTGTCGTGTACTCTTTGCATTTATTTGACAGTAAACCATTTCAACCATATATATATATTTTTATACACACACACACACACAAATATATATGTACAGTATATATAGTTTGACTAACATACAAACACAACTGGCTTGCTATTTAAAAATTTGTTAATCACTTGCCAAACTGGTTGAGGCACTTCCCCCAACCCTGTCGTAAAATTATGAAGAGACTCAGTCTTAAAGGGGGGGGTTCTTTGCCATCAAACCATTGCTTATCAATGACAGACATTAGTGTTTTCAAGTTACAAATAAAGACATACACAATATTTATCAACTTATATGCAAAATTACACACCACAATAATCACTAAGCCACAGCACAAAAACATAGCAAGGGCAAGGTATAAAATTGCCTTGGTGCTTTTATTAAAACAGTCAAACAAAACAGTGTTCAAAACAAAGTGTAGCGCCCAAAAATGTTCAATAAATAATCCAATAAAACAGTGAAAATCTGTGAGTTTAAAAGCAAGACTTAAAATGAGAATAAAAACCAACTGTCTTCAGGTCTATTTTCTTTCCACTCACAGAGGAGCCCAGCACAACACCCTCTTTGTCTGCCCAGCTCACCCATTGCTCACTCAGCTGGCGGGGACTTCAGCAGTCACTCACCAACCTGACCCACATCGTGGCTGCCATGGTCGGTTGTCCTCTCTTCTTCGTTCTTGCTCACTCCGGCGTACCTCGGATCTCTAGAGAGGATGCCACCTCGATCGCACGACTCCAACTGTTCAATGGGGATGATACATCCCTAGAGCTCCAATCCTTTGCTCCTTCTGTTGGCTGGCTGGCTGGTTGTACCATTCCACCTCAATGCTATTCTCACAGTTCTACTTTTGTCTTTCTCACCTCCCCTTCTGTCCAGTGCAGGTTCGTCTTATGCCAATGCTCCTAATGCGAACACACCGCATCCTCTGAGGAATTCATGAGGCGCACAAGTCTTCGCAATCAGGCAGGCACCACCAGCTGTCCATGGAGTGAAGCATGTTCACACCAAATAAGAGCCTGCACTCTTGCGGGGTACGATTGTTTATTTAAAATCAGCACAGCACCATGGACCACTTATCACACTCCCATGTTGCCTGGTGGTGATGAGTGTGAGGATAAAATTGAGGAAGTATCAGAAGAGGTAGAGTTTTGAACAAGTAGAATTAGGTCTACTATTTCCAAAAGGTTTGGATTTACTCAGGACTATAGCTCAAACAGTAGACAATCTAATGAGAAAACACATATGAAGAAGCCATTCAGGCATGTGTGGCATCTGCAATGTACTCTTCTCCCTCTATGGAAAAACAGACCCCTGCTAAGCAAAGAACAAGAGGTGAAAGTTCATTAAAATGTTTGCTGTTCCGTTGCATACCATATGAGTGGAAACGAGACAGGTGGAAGGAGATAGCAGCTGCAATGACTAGCCACATTGCCAAATGCATTTTTGCCTACTTTATTTTGCACCCTAGAAATCCTCATAAATTTGTCAGTAGTAAGATAACTATATTAACCAGTGGTTAACTATATTAACCATCACACCTGAAGTGACACATCCATGCAGCAGTCCTCCTCCATCCATTTCACACCTTCTCTGTTTTACATAGAAATGCTACAAATAGGAATAAAAACAGCAGCCATGTTAGTTTTCTTTTATTTGAATTACTCCGTGTTTGTGTATTGCTTTTGGGGTAAACTGCACTACCAGCATTTTATTTTAATGTTGAGTTTGTATTTTTGTTTAGCACAAATCTATTGTTATGTCTTAAATGCACTGTGTACATAAGATAGCCCAAGAATATCTCATAGCTAAAAGCGACCTGCAAGTAATAATGTGGAAAGCTTTCCAAAACAAAAAATTAAAAACTCATAGCTAGCAACAAAAAAGTGCCCAAACATTTTCAAATACCACAATTACTCTTAATTTACTTTTAACATTTTTAGTTTATTAAATAAATTGTAACTTTACATTAATGTTTTCATAAAAATGCCACTATTACAGTTTATTTGCTGTAGAGGGTATAGTTACTATTTTTTGCTTCAAATGTCAATAAAATGCGTAATTTGGCCTGGGGTATTTACAGTATGTTGCATGTTATTTATACTTTGTGTTCATGTGTGTGTGTGGCTGCGTCTTTGTTGGAAATATATTATTAACAATTGCTGTGAGTAGACCTGGGAGTATGAAATACCTTGAGCTGAGAACATAGATGACAATAAATTTGAACTTGAAATTTTCAGACAAGTACAATAAGTAAAAAGAAATAATGTTAGCATGTCAAAAGTCAATCCTTTTATTCAATCTCATTTTCCCTCTACATGGTTGTTGGGAAATGAAAGCAGTTTTGGGCACAATTCAGGAACCAACACAGTATGGATACCAGTATATTGGAGGACAAACATGAGCAAATACCTAAATACAGTTATGTATCTTTAGGTTTCTATATTAGCCTAATAGAAATTTATCTGGTTTATGAGAGGAAACCACACACAAGAAATCCTGGCCAAGTATAAAATCTATTTTATAATTTTAATTAACAGGATGATTAGTAATTAGGAGCATCAAAAACACAGTAACTAGTGCTACTGCCTCATAGCTACAGAAACTCTGGGTTCAAATCTTAAACCAAAATTGCCTGTGTGGTGCCTCCTCCCACTCCTCATGTCTGCATGGGTTCCAGTTTCATCCTAAACCCAAAGAATGTGAAAGGTTGATTATTTGGCAACATAATGTGAGTGACTGTGAATGAATGTGCAGTTGTTTGGCAACATAATGTGAGTGACTGTGAATGAATGTGCAGTTGTTTGGCAACAAAATGTGAGTGACTGTGAATGAATGTGCATTGAATATGCCTTGTCTGTGGTTGAAAAGATCACTGTACAAGAAAATAAAAAAAAAATCCAGATAATTCTGACATACAGAAATAACAGAATCTACAGCAAGAGATCAAAACAAGCATTAGAAATGTCAAAAGAGAAACCAAAATAAAAATTACTAGAGAAGTCAAAACGAACAGCAAGCAATATTTAGTACTACTCCAGTAAACACACAATAAAAGAGAATTTAAGAAACCTTCAGGACACGAATGTAGAAAGCATTGAAAATGAGAAGGGAATAGCAAATGAACTGAACAAATATTTCACCTAAGCATTGATAAAGGAAGAAGCAAGTGGAATGCCTCATGCAGAAGTAAAAACAAATATTTTAAAATAGAAGAGTCAAATGGGATTCAAGCCCTCAATAAGCTGAAGACTAATAAAACCCCTGGACCTGACTGGATATTACTAATTGTACTGAAAGAAATTAAAAGATGTCATCTATAAAACCCTTACTGGGCATATTTCAGCAGTCATTTCAGTAAGGAGAAGTGCCAGAGAACAGGAAAGTTGCAAATATGAATCCATTCTTCAAGAACGGAGACCAAACGGATCCTAGTAATTACAGACCAATTGGTCTTACTTCTGTACCATGCAAAATTATGGAAACTATAATAATAAATAAATTAGAAAAGTACCTAAACAAAATTATCTAAACTTTCAAAAAGCATTTGATACAGTTCCACACCAAAGTTAATTCTGAAACTAGAAGATGTAGGCATCAAAAGTAACCTGCAAACCTGAACCACTAACCATCAACTAATCTGTCAGGAGACAAAGAGTACAGATAAAAAGAGAATGCTCAGTCAGTAGAGTCCCTCAGGGATTTGTCATTGGACCATTACTTTTTCTGATTTATATTAATGACATTGATTCTAGTATAGTTAGTAAACTTGTCAAATTCGCATATGATGCTAAAATTGGAGGAATGGTTGACACTGAGAAGGCAGCAAAAAAATTTCAAAAAGACCTGGACAACCTTCAGCACTGGACAAACACATGGAAGATGCAGTTTAATGTAGAAAAGTGCTACAAGTTGGAAAAAGGAATTTCAATTATAAATACAAGAAGGGAGATACCATCATACAGGAAGCAGCCTTTGAAAAGATTTAGGGGTATATGTTGATGCAACTTTTTCATTGACTAAGTAATGCACGGCAGCAATTAAAAAGGCAAAAAAAAATTTAAGCTATATCATAAAAACGTTTGAAATTCAAGGGACATTATGCTCAAACTATATAATGCACTAGTAAGACCACATCTGGAGTACTGTGTTCAGTTCTGGTCACCATGGTACAGAAAAGACATGTACAGAGGAAAGCAATGGAACCAGGACTTAAGGACATGTTCTACTCTGACAGACTCAGAGAATTAAACCTGTTTAGTCTCGAGCAGAAGAGACTGTGTTGTCACCTAATCCAGATATTTAAAATCCTCAGAGGCATTGATAAAGTACATCCAGCACCGTTCTTTCGACTTAAGTGTGAATCGCATACTCGAGGACAGTGAAAATTAAGGGAAAGTGCATTTAAAACTGAAGACAGGAAGCACTTCTTTATGCAGAGTTGTGGGACTCAGGAACAAACTACTGAGACATGTAGTTAAACCAGAAAACTTGATAACCTTTCAGAATAATCTGGATGAGATACCGGGACAGTTTAACTATTGGCTAAACAAACAGGCTTGATGGACTAAATGGTTTCCTCTCATTTGTCAAATTTCTTATACCTGTAAATCATAAGACCTCTGTCACTGTACTAAAGATTGAGGTTCACGAGTAAAGATCCATTTGGAGCAGATAGACCTTGTACCAAAGGACAGGGTGTATTTTTACCTGAGGGGCTTAATCACAGGGTAGGCTTTTAAGTCTGTCACTAGCCCTATTCCATTCGCTGTTCCTCCTAATTTTTAAACAAAATTAGATAAATTTCAAAAAAGTAAATTTCACTTTTAGATGAGACAAAGCCTTAAGTAAACTTCCAAATATTAGAAACATTGAATGTCTACTAATTAACCTAACAAATCTGACCAGTATTTGAAGAGGAAGATACAAAAGATAAAAGGCATTAATTTATTAAAAAACACAATCATTATTCTCATCCACATATAAGAACAACAGCTACAGTATAGGGGAAGATGCCTAAGAGTATTTCAAATAAGAGATGCCAAAGAGATAAAACACAAAGAGAAGGAGAAAGCTAATTCTTTTTAATAAAACTCACATGTGAAGTAATTTGAAACAGCAAAGTTGTGCTTATAAAATATTAAACAATCAGATAATATAGCATGGAGCACTATTTATTCAGCCAACCAGAAGTGAATTATTATATTTGTGAGTTAAGTGGGTTGTGTGATGCTTAAAACCCTTTCAGACTGATCATTTTTTCTCTCCCAGACTTTATTTCCATTTCAAAAACAGATTACATTAAGAATTCTTTAGCAATTTCAGAAGTCAGCTTAGTAAATGGAATGTATCAAAAGGGCAAAAGAGCTGCTCCATAGCCTTATTCCCTCTGGTCAAGAGAACATTTAGAAGAGCTCAGTCTTTTCATCTACTAGTTCTGCCCTGGCTGTTACAGGTACATATTTCTAACTGTGTGTGAAGTATTTGTTCACACCAAAGAACAAGTTTATAGGGAAGGACTGTATATTTATTTTTTAGATTATAACAGAAAATCTATTACTGGAGCTTTCTGACAATTTACAGTTACTTTCTGCTTTTTTAAGCATGTATTACTGTGGAGATTCTAGCAGCTTTAATAGCTGGACTACTAAAACTAGCTGAGTAGCACATCTGCACTGATGAGATGTTTTAAATTAATTAGATGAAGGGATTACTGTTTTACTGAAATTTACATAAAATATTAATATACATAGTTCAGGAATCACTATAGAATGGGAAAACCCCCAAAAAAGAAAATTACAAACTTCCATTTAAACAGAAAAGGTGATCATGTCACCCATGGCAATTATAAGCGAGTTTACATAACATGTACAACAGGAAAATTAACAGAACTGTAAAGGAGAGAGGGAGAATCAGATTTCCAGCATGGGTTTTTTAAAAACCAGTTACTGTACGTTTATATAGGGCTGACTGTGTTTCAATAATGTGCTGACTGGAGGAAACAAAAACATTTAATTAGATATATGGTTTCAAAAATGTTTACCTTATTTTTTTAAAAGCTTTTGTTCCTTTATTTAATAATGCCAGGAATTCAAAACACAATGTAGACATAAGTTTAGAACTGGCTTTAGCATGGAAAATGGTGACTTACATCAGAAGGATATGTTCCTAAATATGCTAAAGTATAAATTGTTAGTGAGTGTGAGGGTCATTGCTTTTCCTGGGTTATATAAATTATTTTTAGCTGTGATCAGCCGTAACATTAAAACCACTGACAGGGTGAAGTGAATAACATTACTCAACTTATTATATTGGCACCTGTTTTACACAAACCCCAGAAGTTTAGTTCATCACACACAAAGCTGTAGATGCTTGGAATAAATTACTGAGTAGGGTAGCAGGCTTACAATTCAAAAGGAGCACCTTGGCAACATTCAAATCTCTTATCTAATGACATCGTGGAATAATTATATAAATTGAAAATGATTGAGTGAGGGTTAAATCTTGTTTTTTTTGCTGTTTATTCTTTTCCTTTGTATTTGTTATTTTTTCTTTATTCTCTCTGTATTCATTTTGAAGCAAATGAAGATGTGAGTTCTAAAATCTGCTAATTACACCTTTTGGTAAAATTTAGTGAACACGTGATTGTGACTTTTCATGCAGTTGGTCATGTGTCGAAAATATGTTTGAGCTTCAAAACCTGCTAATTGCAACAGTGTAGCGCTATAGTTTTAGGGATTTATTTTCAAAATCTGCTTACGGACCCAGATTTTCCTATTTCTCTCCAGTACTAGGGTATTGTACCGTGTTAGCCATTATGAATGTAGAGAAAAGCCAAGCAAAATGACACCTTTTATTGGCTAACTAAAAAGATTACAATATGCAAGCTTTCGAGGCAACTCAGGCCCCTTCTTTTCTCTATTTATCTCCAAAATTTATCTTTTGTACTTAGCTGATTTTGGAACTGAGCTCTTCAAATGCTTCTATCTGTTATATGTTTGATTGAGTAGCTTGACATTGTAATGTTCTGGTTTCTGGAAACAAAATACTAAAAAAAATTCTTAAAACATTTTGTATGTTTTTATCTTAACATTTGTGCTCTTTTTTCACTCCACTATAGGCTGAAACTTAAAAGGAACATTAAATTTTATAGAAGATATTTTGTATTTATTTGAATTTTCAACCTCCTCTAATATAACCAGCAAGCCCGCGATTCTCGAAAGAATCGCAAATCCAAGAATGGCAATCACCTTATGGAGGGTGGGCGCGTCCTGGGAAATGTCATTTAATTAAATAAACACTATTTGTACTAAAGCGGTTTCATTTTGGAGCTGTGACTCATGTGGTTGTGGTGTTTCAGAAGCGCGTTGTAGGCTCCTTGTTTCCATCAGGACGTAAATGCATGACAATATCGCGGTGAAATGGAGGCTCACCGTCATCACTTTGAAACACAAATGCCACTTCATTAACGATGGGAACATTGTATCGTCTCGGATCCTGTTCTTTGTCTTATATTACCACTAAGGCAATTGTAGTTGGTGCCACACCGTCCACCTCTGCTTTTGTATTGGCTTCTCTTTCAACCTCATGTAGCATTTTTATACAGTTTGCTAATGGGTGATTGTTTATGACTTCAGCTACAAGGTGCACTGTTCCAATCCGATGCAATATTTGTCAACACACGCGAAAGCAGTATGGGCCATTCCCAGGGGGGAAGCCGGTGCGTGATGAAATATCATGGAGGGTGGGTGCGTCCTGGGACAGTTCATTTCAACGCGCTTCTGTTATTGTTTTTCTTCATGCAGTCTCGTTTTTGTTTTTTTATGGCTGTGTCGTCGTATATGCGGTGGTGTGGCCGGTCGCGTCCGGGCGGCTGTACAACCTGGCGTGCACGCTTCACCTCAGGTTTAGTTCACAGGTCGTAGGCATGGTAAAGTCTCCATTTAATTCAATAACCCCATTTGAACTAAAGCGGTTTCTTTGTGTGGGCGCCTTCGTTCACGGATTCGCGTTAGCTATAAGTCATTTACTGTTAGGAATTATAATCGCACTTACGCTTAATACGGAGCGTTCATTTATTGTTTTTTTCCATCTGGTGTCGTATCTGTGTTTTCTGTGGCTGGACTGTTAATAATGTATTACTGTAATACTGTAATGTGATTTAAATATGCTGTGTAGTCTGGACCTTTGTGGATTCCGTACTGTAATACTGTAATGTGATTCAAATATGCTGTGTAGTCTGGACGTCTGGGGATTCCGTACTGTAATACTGTAATGTGATTCACATATGCGCTGAATCTTTTGTATTTGTTTTCTCCGTGGCTGTGTCGTTAGCTATGGGCTCGGATTTGTATTTCCGTTAGTTGAGCTGTTTCATTTTTGAGCTGAGACTCCTTTGCCTGGGAGCTGGTTCGTGCGCTTCATTTGTCTAGCGGGTGTGTTTTCTGTGGCTGTGTCGTTAGCTATGGGCGGGCTTGTTGCAGTGGTGATCACACTGGTAGGTGTGTTTTCTGTGGCTGTGTCGTTAGCTATGGGCGGGCTCGTTGCAGTGCAGCAGTGCGCGTGCGCTTCGATGCGCCCTGCGTCCATAACCTTCGGTTAGTAATATGGATACATTAAAAATGGAACTTAGGGTTTAACTTTTCCATGGTTCTTTGCTGTTCAAAATGCAGTATACACTTAGTGGACCATTTATTAGGTACACCCAACTAGTTCTAGATAGGTCTACACTTGCTTACTAGATTCAATGATGTGCCGAAAACATTTCCTAGAGAAATTTTAGTTCCTGCAGAGTTACTGGCCACACATTCATGTTGCAAAGATCTTGTTCCATGTCATCCCAAAGTCACTCCATTAAATTGAAGTATGGGAATTGTGCAAGCCAGTTGAGTAAATTGTAACTATAAAGGGATACATGGGGTAAACAACAATAAACTGGTATACTGCGGCATTTCAATGACACCTAACCAGTTTTAAGAGGCCTAATGTGTTGAAAACGTAATGTACTTTAACATAAGGCAGAAAAGATCAATGTATTATTGTAAAACCATGATTCTTCAGATCTAATGACTTTTTTCCAGTCTTAAGTTGTCCAGTAATTACTTGCACACTTACACCATCTGCCATTTCTTTCCTGGCAGGAGTGGAGCCAGGTATGGTCTTGCGCTGCTGTAGCCCATGCACTACAAGGTCTGTTGTTGGGGTTCAGATATGCTGTTCTGCTCACCACTACTGTAAAACACTATTATTCGGACATGTGTAGCCTTTCTCTTAGCTTGAACAAGTCTGGCCATTCTCCCCTTATCTCTCTCATTAACAAGGTATTCTTATCCACAGAATTGCTGCTCAGTGGATGTTTTTTGTTCATTGCACTATTCTCTGTAAATTATGGAGACTGCAGGAGTGAAAAACTGAGGTGGGTACCAGTTTTTGAGATTCTAAAACCACCATATCAAGCACCAACAATTATATCAAGGTTAAAGAACTTTGGATCACATGTTTTGCTCATTGTAATGTTTTTGAATAACAACAAATCATTTTATATTTTAAATTGAAGCCACATGATTGGTTGTTTGTGGAAGCAGAATATTTTTGTTAACAAGTAGGTGTGCCTAATAACAGATGCCCCTGAATATAAACATAAATTTAAATAGAAAAATGGGAATATATGCGAGAAAAAACCAACAGACTGAACAAATAACTTGTTCCCATTTCTGAGTCAATTTAATAAAAGGACAAATACTTTCTTGAAGAAATGGTTTGTACAATTAGATAATGTTAAATGTCAGCCATCTGCTAGTGTGAAGATTGTGGAGTAAGGCTTTTCAGACAATGCCATGCGATCAGCTATCATTTCTAAATAAATACATCTGCAAGCTGCTACCATTACAACACAGCAGTAAGCCACAAATTACTTTCTTCAGGAAACAAAATTTATGAATAGAAATGTCTGCAAACATAGTTCATTTAAAACTGGTGGGTGTTTTTGAATAACTGGCCAAAATATCAAGATTCTATTGTCTTACTAATCTTCAGGTAGAGATTTCTAATAAATAAAAAAACAAGTTTAATTGCAGTTCCATAGGAAAACAAAGTAACCATAATCCTGGCAAACATAATTTAAAAGCTGAATTGACAAAATGTTACATTACAAAGGAAACCCAATGTAAATTGAATCAATTCAAAGCTTCCACCCGATGTAGTCATTAAGTTTATTTTATTTGTTTATTTATTTATTTATGGATTAATTAATTGATTGGCTACATTATTTGTCCTGTGAGTATGTATCCATGTTGTTTATGTTTCTGCTGCTGTATGCATCTGAACTTCCCCATTGGATTTATAGAGTTTATCTAATCTAATCTAAAGGATTGCCTGGGTGGAAAATTAAAGGAAAAACACTGTGACTGACTTGGAATTTCTTCGTAAGATTTGAGGTCTAAGTGCCCTGGAAGTGAATTTTTCAGAGGGAAACGGAAAAAGAAATGACAGCGGCTGGTGGCATATATATATGTACAGTACGTTTGTGTGTGTGTCTGTGTGTGTGAGATAGGTTATAGTCTGTTGCCCAACTAAGTGGCCATCCTACCATTTAAATATCACTTAGGAGTCATAAATCAAATTCCATTAACTAGCATCTAATGAGCTCATAGGAAAACACCTTCCATGAAAATTAAATTCCAGGACTTAGCTAAGAATGCAGAAACAGAGAGAGTGAGAGAGAGCGAACAAGAGGACACGGGAGGCTGCTTTGAAAAGTACATGGCAGGCGAGTAAGAGGAGTGACCATCCCAAACTAAAAACAATGTTTAAAACATAGAGAAAGAAATAAAGTAATTGGTGTTAGGCATTTTCCTTCGTGTTTATCCTTTTACACTGTACTAATTCGTAGCCATTCTTTGCTCCTACCCTGGTGTTTAGTTTACAAAAAACAATTTGATTTGATATTTTGGTGTCTGAAAGTATTTCTGGAAGGCTGAAGAGATGTCTAAGGAATGTCCTGCTGGTATATGTGTTACAAATGCAACCATTTTTTAACACATTTAATCTGTGTCATGGCAGGAGGAAAACCAGAGTAGCAAACGAAAACCTATGCATGCATGACACAAACATGCAAACTCCAGTGTTTAGTGTAGATTCTGCTAGTTTCAACAAGCTGAGTACTCTTTACACATAATGATAAATACTGTGTTTCTTTGTATTTATTGGATGGTGTTTTTGTGATTCAAGCTCAGGACTCTGGAGTATGCCCCATAATGACAATGTGAAAAAAGTTTACTTGAGATTTTTGCAAATTTATTAAAAATAAAAAAATTGAGAAATCACATGTACATAAGTATTCACAGCCTTTGCCATGAAGCTCGAAATTGAGCTCAGGTGCATCCTGTTTCCCCTGATCATCCTTGAGATGTTTCTGCAGCTTAATTGGAGTCCACCTATGGTAAATTAAGTTGATTGGACATGATATGGAAAGGCACACATCTGTCTATATAAGGTCCCACAGTTGACAGTTCATGTCAGAGCACAAACCAAGCATGAAATCAAAGGAATTGTCTGTAGACCTCCGAGACAGGATTGTCTCGAGGCACAAATCTGGGGAAGGTTACAGAAAAATATCTACTGCTCTGAAGGTCCCAATGAGCACAGTGGCCTTCATCATCTGTAAGTGGAAGAAGTTCAAAACCACCAGAACTCTTCCTAGACCTGGCCGGCCATCTAAACTGAGCGATCGGGGGAGAAGGGCCTTAGTCAGGAAGGTGACCAAGAACCTGATGGTCACTCTGTCAGAGCTCCAGAGGTCCTCTGTGGAGAGAGGAGAACCTTCCAGAAGGACAACCATCTCTGCATTAATCCACCAATCAGGCCTGTATGGTAGAGTGGCCAGCCGGAATCCACTCCTTAGTAAAAGGCACATGGCAGCCAGCCTGGAGTTTGCCAAAAGGCACCTGAAGGACTCTCAAACCATGAGAAAGAAAATTCTCTGGTCTGTTGAGACAAACATTGAACTCTTTGGTGTGAATGCCAGGCGTTATGTTTGGAGGAAACCAGGCACCGCTCATCACCAGGCCAGCTGTAGGGATGTTTTTCAGCGGCAGGGACTGGGAGACTAGTCAGGATGAAGGGAAAGATGACTGCAGCAATGTACAGAGACATCCTGGATGAAAACCTGCTCCAGAGCGCTCTTGCCCTCAGGCTGGGGCGACGGTTCATCTTTCAGCAGGACAACAACCCTAAGCACACTACCAAGATATCAAAGGAGTGGCTTCAGGACAACTCTGTGAATGTCCTTGAGTGTCCCAGCCAGAGCCCAGACTTGAATCCGATTAAACATCTCTGGAGAGATCTTAAAATGGCTGTGCACCGACGCTTCCCATCCAACCTGATGGAGCTTGAGAGGTGCTGCAAAGAGGAATGGGACAAACTGGCCAAGGATAGGTGTGCCAAGCTTATGGCATCATGTTCAAAAAGACTTGAGGCTGTAATTGCTTCCAAAGGTGCATCGACAAAGTATTGAGCAAAGGCTGTGAATACTTATGTACATGTGATTTCTCAGTTTTTTTATTTTTAATAAATTTGCAAAAATCTCAAGTAAACTTTTTTCACATTGTCATTATGGGGTGTTGTGTGTAGAATTCTGAGGGAAAAAATGAATTTAACCCATTTTGGAATAAGGCTGTACCATAACAAAATGTGGAAAAAGTGATGCGCTGTGAATACTTTCCGGATGCACTGTATCTGGTGTGTATTATAATGATTTGCATCTTTGTCCCTACCAGTGACTTACATTTTCTCCACAACAAGAGTCATTTAACTCACTCATGGTCCAGTGGTGAAAACATGGAAAAAATATGATTTAATGGTCACTTTACATAAAAATGTAAAAACGGCATAACAATACTGGTTGTTTGCCAATAAGACAGGTAAAAATCTTTGGCCCATACAAAACAATAACCACCTCTTTTCCATTGTAGCATTCTTATTTATTACTTAACTATGTCAAAGAAATGTATAAATGGTCCTCAATTACAGTAAAGGTGTACTGTAATATATACACAAAATTTACCTTCACATGTGGCCCACCACAAAAGATCTGAAAGTTCTAACCTATCATTTTACTTCATGCATGTAGAGTAACTAAGCACATGCAAGAAAATGTGACACGGCTAACTTGATAATACTTCAAAAATCTCTACATTAATTTTTATAAAGCTTTTGTCCTATTCAGCATTGCGGTGTTGAAGTCTAGCATGGCACTATCACACCTACATATTCTATTTGTAACTGCCAATTAACTATCACACAAACTTGGAATCTAGAAAGGTGCCAGATTACCTGGAGAAAACCCTTGCAAACATGGCAAAAACTCCACCCAGACAGTCCCCATGACAGTGAAGTCAATTCAGGTTGCTGGAATCATGCAATTGTACTGCCAACCACTGTATAGGCAGACAGAACTTTATTTGTCCCCAGGGGGAAATTAGGCAAACACACTAAATTTGCAAATACTACATTGAAAATCAAGTTATCAAGAATAAAGTTATAGCGATATATTTAAAATACATGCTTTTAATTTTTGTAGGTGCCAGTCACATCATTTACACTTACACAAAGCCTTGTAAAAATATAAAGATTCATAACAAATGAGCTTAAAAAATGGCATATATAGGATCTACTAAAATCTGTTATTTTGATGTCATTTATATAAGTAAAGGTATTTTTAAAACAATATCTTGCATTACATTGGATGACCTTCAAGATGTAAACACCCCAGAACTTCACTAAACTGCTATATTACAAAACAATTATGAGCCAGAGGTCATCTGAAATGATTTTAATTGAGCAGATGGCAAACTGGAAAGTCTCATGTTAGAACTGCTGCTTCTCTACACTGACACAACATAGTTCAGGTTGTTGATTCATCTGGCATTTGTCTGATGATGCAAACAGGGCAGATGCAAGACATGGTGGAAGGATAACAGCATATCTTACAGATGGAATCTCCAAGAAGAACTCAAATTTTGTGCTAAGCAAACAAAAGCTTTGACTACCCTACTTGAGTGATTGCCATCTCTCACCAACATCAGAAAGATTTAATAAAAAATTGGACAAACATTGCAGTAGGCAGTGTGGTTAAGTGGTTAAGCTTTGGACTTAAAACCCTGAGGTTGTGGGTTCAGATCACACTACTGAAACTGTGTGACCATAAGCAAGTCACTTCACCTGCCTTTCCTCCATATGGAAAAAAACAAGTAGATGTAAATGTATGCAATATACTTAATTAGACAGGCATTCAAATGTTTTTTAACACAACATGACCAGTTCAAACCCAGCTACTCACTCCCTTTATGATTCCGAGCTAGTCTTGTAACCTGTTTTGTAAATGAAAACAATAAAGAACCACACTTGAAATTTTGTATAATACAAAGTATCACGTATATAATAAAAGGCAGAATCTTGCAAAAAAAAATTTGAAGTCACATACTTGCCACAGTGAAGAGAGAATGTGATAGACTGTAAAAGATCAGTTAAACTGCAAAAAGAAATTTCAATTTGCATCAGAGCCATTTTATGCAACACATACATACATTGTTAAACCTGCTTAATACAATTCAGGGTCACAGGGAGGCTGAAGTGTCTCACAATTTTTAATAATAATAATCTTTAAAATTTATATAGCGCTTTTCTCACTACTCAAAGCACTTTACGTAGTGAGTGGGAAGCAACTTCAACCACCACTAATGTGCAGCAACCACCTAGATGATGTGATGAGAGCCATTTCTGCACCAGTATGCTCACCACACATTAGCTGAAAGGGTAGCCAATTGCAGCCAGAATGACTAGGCCATAGTGGGCAATTTAGCCTGGACATTATGATATACTCCGTTGTTTATGAAGGATGCCCAGGGATCTTTTATGACTACATGAAGGCAGGACCTCAGTTTTATGTCTCATGGGAAAGACGGCACAATTTATACAACACAGTGTCCCCATCACTGCACTGGAGTACTGGGATCCACATTCAGACAACAGGGTAAGTATGTTGCTGGCCTCACCAACACCTCTTCCAGCGGCAACCCAAGCTTTTCCTGATTGGTCTACCATCCAAGTACTAGCCGGGCCCGAACATGCTAAGCTTCAGGTGGTTGACTTGTTCTGAAGTGCATGTACTGAAATAAAATTCAACCTAACAAATATTTTAAGGAACCCCATCTGTGGTATTCTTGACTGTGAGAAAATCAGTTTTCAGGCATAAGCAAAAATAAAAAAAACAAGCACCAGATGTGCAGCCAGCCTTCAGTCTACTCTAGAGAACCCTGAACAGCCCAAAATTCACAGGATTGTTTTAAATATACCTTTATTATGCCAACAAATACATGGACATTCATTAACTGGCACAACTCTTATGCATATTACCAATTTTCTCTTTTTCATCCTTAGGCTTCTTGTCTCCATATGTGGCACCGTTTGTGGCCGTCCTTTAAATAGGCAGCATGCTAGTTTAAGCCCAACAAAGGCCTCATTAGTGCCTATTGCCAACAGTATGTGTCATACACAAACACCATAATTAGCTAATTAACTCATTCATTATAGAGGAAGGAAGCTATAAGGCAGCCTTCACTGGCTCCTGTGATCATCACATCACTTGATTTTTAAAGTAAATTGGTAGCCTTTGCTAAACTTTCTAAAGGATTTTCATTTTGTTTTCAAAAATAATAGGGTGAAATTTACCTGCAGTGTTAAAAGGCAATGGAGGCACAAAGAAATCATCATAACTCCAAAAAGGATGATAGCCAAAATGCGACTGTCCCACATTGTCTCCACAAGAGGAATGCTCCCCACCTGCCAGTCATAACACAGTACCACAGGTGCCAGCAGGAGCCAGGCGTTAAAGGCCAGAAGATAAGAATATGTCAGGAATCTGCAAATAAATATGAAGAATATCAAATGAAGATTTAATATTTCTGACATCCATAAAATATAAGCAGACAGACTTTTTGTTAGCCTTGGCCACCTTCAGCATCAACTTCCTGTTTTCATCATAGATAGAAGTGTTATAATGTTCGATTTTTTTTTGTAAAAGTAAGAAAACTAAAATTAAACAGGTATGTAGGCAGCTTACATTAAAGCTCATTAACCAGCAGAAGATCTGAGAGAACTAGGGTGTTCTTTATACAAAAAGGGGTGAGATTGCTAAAAATGCTTCTCAAGTTTAACATTTATTCAAATTGAGGAAGGCCAAATAACAAATTGAGATGGTAAAAGCATTAAACTGACCAAAGTGAAAGGCCTTCAGGTTTGAAGAATACTGATAAAGCAACAGTGGCAATGAGTGTTTAATGAAAATAAATCTACTCTACTGATGGACTAAAAAAATCATAAAAACACTACTGCAAAATCCCTGGGCCACCTCATACCACTAGGGCAGCTTGTATATGCTAGACATAGATCTTCTGCAAAGAAAATGTGGTTCAATTAATCCGTAAGAAAGCTAATCTGTGAGGGAGAAGACAATGTCATAAAGACATGCTCATCATACTCTTTCTTAACCAAGCATACTTGCTCTGCCTCATATTGGAAAGTACTCTTACTTGAGGCAAGTGAAAAAGATGGGTCACAGAACTGCTCATGGAATTTTGACTTCTTCACTGATGCATATACGTAAATGGACATGCATGACATTTAAAATTACAATTCATCCAGCACTCACATAGAACCAAGTTTGGTCTCATAAGAATCATTAAAAATGATGTCCCATGTAAAACAAAATAAAACAAATATTTCTTAGAACTATGTTTCTGCCAGTTCTGGCCCACTAAAGGTCTTTTCCAGAGTTTGTACACTTCAGTATACAGTATTTTCAATTCCAGAATATTTTATGACTTTTCCAGTACCAACCAGCACAAGAATCCAGCACTACTTTACAATCGGGTTCTCCTTATCCACAGCAGAATTATGTTAACCTAATAAGAACACAAATGAACTCAAACACGTGGCCTATTTTAAACTGTTGACTACTTACTAAAACGGACATTGAAGCTTGCACTATATACCCAGAGTAATAGTGCAGTTATGCGCTATTTATGCAATTGTAGGTGGGACCTCTACATTTTAAAAACATGGACAACGTATGTGCCATTGTACGTGTAGTGTCAATGTAGTGACTCGTGTCAATATTTTGGTGTGTGCATGGAAAAGATACAGAGATCATGAAAACAGCATGTTTTGTTCAAGCACTTTTTACAAACATAACACTTTAAACAACATGTAAAAATGTTACTGTGTTGGGATGTTAGTGACCTCATACCAATTAAGCAAATAAATGATCATAAAAAATAGATTTGGCATATTTTATGGAGTGAAAAGTTGTTAATGGAAAGTACAAGGTACAGTATACATTGGGAAGGAAATCCATGCACAGTTGATGACTTTCTCTCACCATCAGGAAACATTTCCTAAAAAAGGTTAGCCATGTTTTCATCATGCTCATACATCACATTTAACACTAAGAGGATTTCAGACATTCACTTTTAGTCACATATGAAGTCAAAGAAGATGATATAGTTCAAGTATCATGAGCCCAATGTAGTTGCAATGTGTGCAGGTGTGCAGCTTAACCAATAGACCACTTTAATAAATAAATAAATAATTGGCTGGCTCAATCTCTGTGGGTGTGTGTGCTGGCACAGCTTTGGGAGGTTGGTGGAGTAACTGGGGCTAGACATACCTGCACGTGAGGGTGCTGTCTGTCTCAATTGCTTCATCAGCTTTCTGCGGTACACAATTGAGGCGCTGCACCCACGGAGGCATATAAAGGAGAGTCGGCACGGGAAAAGGGAAAAAAACAAGGACAGAAAGGAAAGAATGGAAGGTTAAAGGAAAGGATTGAAAGGAGTGTAGTAGCAAGTGAGAAAGAGCCAGTGCAATATGGGAAGAAGCAGGCGGACAGGTTTAAAGCCCTGGGGATGGAGTGAGTGGCCAGGGCTCAAGATGGGGGCTGAAGGTTGCTCCTGCTGAGCTTGGGAGAAGGAGCAATCAGAGTACTCCACAGGGTCTCCCATGCAGGGCCGGGGATGACAGAGGCAGTCCGAGAGAGTTAAGGCCTCTTGGCTCCCAGTGGATCGCTGTGGCATGGGCAACAGGGAAACAAGCTGGAATTCAAGGTTGTCTGCGCCTATTGGTTGACATTTCTTCAAACTGCAAGGTCCAAATAGGATAAGCCAGAGAGACACCTGCTTTAAAGGGTTGCATCTGGGCTCAAGCAATTTTTAGAAGACTCTTTTCGGCTTGTTTTAACCTCGTTTTTAAGGAATATTTATTTGATTGATTTTAACCTCCCCTTTATACCTTCTTTTAATGGATTATTTATTTATTGAACACCCTTTGCTCTGACTATTTTGAATAAAAGAACTGAAACACTTTTGCACCTAACCATTTACTTTGTGTGTTGTGCCTTCATTCGCTGGCTCATCCCTAGGGTACATTATTGGCCACAGCAGGTTCAAAAGGTTCTCTAGATCAACTGGAAGTGTGAAGGCGACGTGCACCGTCACACCCATCTGCAGCTGTCACTAGTGCTATTGCTGGCCGTTTCACTGACACAACAGCTTGCTGGTGCAATGATAAAATGTGATGATAGCCCCACAAAAGGGCCAAATAAATTCTTCAAAGAATTACTGGCTTCTCTGCTCTTCCTCAGTTCACAATGTTTCCTTCCATTCATATGGCTTTTCAAAGTGGACTCACCCAAAATTCCAAATGTAAAACTTTTTAATACATTAATGGCACAAAGCCATATACTTATCTGATTTATCTTGTTGAAGACAATATTTGCAGTCGGCATTCTCCAACCATTTCAAGTTAAACACACACTTCCCTGACATTTTGACTGCTCAAACAATCAGAGTGACATGTTTAATATACACAGTGTAATTTACCTTCCTAACTATTTACCAATTAACACTAACTCAGCACTAGTAATTCAATGTGAAGGCTACTACATATCAATATCAGTTCATCCACGCATCCACACACAGAGCACAATGCAACGTCATATTAACGTGCAAGGTCATTAAACATAATATTAATGCAAGATGTGAGTGTTTTGTTGGTGAAATATTGGATGTTTTATCTCATGATATATACTTTTTGGAATTCACTTTAATATTTTCCATGACTTTTAAGTACCATTTAATTGCTTTTGAGTTTCAAAGACTTTTAAGTACAGGATTTTGGTGTGTTAATTTTAGAATTTGTCTTCATAAATGTACAACTTGGTCTCCGACTATGCAGTAAGATTTTGCTCTGCGAAAAAGAAAGACTGTTGTCAGGAATTCATACTGCTACAACATCCTACACCCACAATATGACTAATTTCATTTTTAGATATATTACAAAACGCTAGATTCCAATATGTTTTAAAATATATGTACAATGTATTGACAAAATCATTCACCACACTGACAAGTTTAAATTTCTAATTTAATATGAATTCTGTTTAAATGATTGGGAGGATAATAAAATTGTGTCACATCACAGAATGTGAAAAGGAGTGTTTAGGCAAGTTGTCATCTATCTATGCAGAAAGACGAAGAGACATATGTATGCACGAAAGGCACAAGGCTGAGTTTGATATTCTTAGCATGTTTTTTGTTATCAGAGAAAAAAATAAGATGGATGAAATCACTACGGTGTGGTCCCCTTTGCATGACAATGAGAGCACTGCAATGAGCTGTCTTCCACTTGTTAGATAAATAAGTATAAAGACTGCTCAGGAATGGATTTGTGAAAAGGAAACACATGGCCTTGTCTACAGAAAAAAAAAAATCTTTTGTCAAAAAAAAAAAAAACTGTCATTTTGTTTGAAACTGCTACAGGTAGTCCCAAATAATACATTTAATGCCCTGAATTTAACCTTAAAGATAACTGCATAATGTATCCTAGAAGGTCAGTCTCCTTTTCTAGGCCTAAAAAGGTACTAATGGTACATATGTAATGTAGGACTAGTTCTAGAAGGCTGAAAATACAAGGAGGAGAACATGGTTTCTGAAACAAAAGTATGAGACCTAAAAAGCATAATAACAGAAGATACAAGCATTTAGTAGCTACTATAGGTACACATACTTATCAAAGCTGATAAAAAGTTTTGGGGTGGCACAGGAAACCTCATTTAATGCTAATAATCTAATGAAGCCAGGCGTCCCACCTGTCCACGAGACTAACTTCATTGAATCCTCTCAGACAAAGCCTAGAAACAATAAGGAATGAGAATATATATGTTAGATAAAATGATCAATGGGGGCTAGGTGGATGTTTGGCCCTGGAACCCCTGCAGATTTTGTTTTTTTTTCCTGCTCCTTAACTAGAGTTTTTTTTGTTTATTTTTTTCTGTCCTCCCGGCCATCTGATCTTATCACCAGGCTCATCTTTGGAGACCTGCATTATTATATTGTATATAGGGATGCTACTCTTCAACTAGTTATATACAGTTTGTTTTATAAAAGCATATAGATTTATTTTTTCTTTGTTACTGGCACAAAAATGGCTACAGTCGCATCAGGTGGATGTTTCATTAGTGGTGGTTCAAGTGACTCCTCAGTCACTGAAGTACTTTCAGTAGTGAGAAAAGCGCTATATATTAGTGGTGGTTCAAATGGCTCCTCAGTCACTGAAGTACTTTCAGTAGTGAGAAAAGCGCTATACATAATTGTAAATTATTATTATTATTATTATTATTATAGTTAGGTGGTGACTCTTGCCAGTTAAGGCAGAACAAGAATAACATCAGCTATTAATTAGTAACAGGCAGCAGTATGAGCTGCTTTCCATTACTCAAGTCAGCAGCATCAGTGCCAGCTGCAGGCAAGCCTATAAAAATAGCAAGCCTTCTACAGTCACATGATCATCATTTTAGGATGGCATAAGTGAGCAGTCTTTCTAAGGATAGCAAGCTACATGATAGAATGATAAAATAAGAAAAACTCTATTGGGTCAGCAATCGCAAGCACCATGCACTGCTACAATATACAAAGTATCCTTTATTTATCAGCCAGTGCATGCAGAAGGAAAACGGGGAGTAAATAAACAAAAGACAAACCATAAAATTATCATAAATTAGATATATACTCAAAGTGCTTGTTAGGATCTAAAATGAAAATTACTATGGCCGATAAACAGTTTTAAAACACAAATCTCTTGAAATGTCTTCCACCACTAGATGCATGCTCTGCCTAATGTGCTTATGAGTTATCACCTGGTAAGACTCAAAACCTACATAACCAAATGCTTGGAACAATACAATAAAAACAAATTTGGAATTGTTTGAAGGTAATTCAACATATCAGACAGAAACATGAGAAACAGAACATACTGAAACAAGATTCTCAAAAATTCACCCATTCAAATTGTTTTAAGTAGGAAATAATATAAATCCAGTTATAAAAAGTTATAAAAAAAAATAAGTTGTACCTGATGAATGATCTTAAAATGAAACTGTTATCTTCTATTATTTAACCCTTTCATGCCGAGTTTACACTCAACCACACTTGTGATGTCACCAGTTAGACTCACTCTGGATTCAGTAAATGTTACTAATCTTTTTTTCTTTTCATTAAAGACAGTAAAAGCTTTATAAAGCATAGTCCTACCAGAAGAATGAAACTGACAAGCCATTATACATGTTTGAAGTTTACCACATCTCTCATCATTCATTTTGCAGTCAACAAACAAACCTGAACTTCTCACATCAGCATCTTTACAGCTACATTAGATTTCTGCTGTTCAAAGAAAATGAATTACTTAAATTTCTTAGTTAAAATGAGTTAATGATTTTTTATATTACCACATAACTACAAAACTAGAAAATATGCTAGCTGTACCTTACAGCTTATATCAAATTAAATACCAAGAACAAAAATATATATATGTTAAACTGGCATTTAAAAAAAAACTTCACTGTTGAAGGTAAAATCAAAAATTATAACGTACAGATATTACTATAAACAGTTCATATTAATATAATTCCTGACATATTTATTTTAAATACATATATACAGTACAATAAGCATAGATAAAAGGCTTATAGAAGTTAAAAATAAAATAATTTAGAAACACATTTATTAGCTGGAATTTTTTATCTAAAGTGACAATTAAGAAGTGCTAGGTATATGCTTTCACAATTTGAATAAATTCAAATATGAGTTAGTGGCATTGATTGATGGCTAAAGGTTTAATGCTTTGGCCACTAGTTGATTGCTCCATGTCATGGAAGAACAATAAAAGCGGCCAATCTAGTATGGGATTAGGATATGTCAGGCATAAATGGATGAAGATACCTCTTCACATCAAGAGGTTTAAAAAAATTGATCTGGTTCCAGATAGAGGTGTAGGTGTTCCTTGTGAAAAAGAGTTAATTAGTGTGTTTTATGTTGGATGAAGGGAGTGACAGGCGTACAACAGGGCACAATACAGTGGCAGCATGCTGTAGGGATTTGTATTGCGGCCTAAGGTAGCTTTTGTTTTCAGTGTACTAATTTCTTGTGGTTGGCATTATTTTCAACATTTTTCCATTGTATATTTTCACATAATTAGCATAGTTAAAACATAATAAAATGTATCATATGTGAAAGGTTGATGCAGGGCTTATGGGTTTCAGAGGGTGCACAACAGTTCATATTTATCTTTTGTTTCTACAGTCAGGAGGACAATAAAATAGAAGAAGTCCTCAGAGTTCCCCCTTACTCCTCTGCTGACCCACTGTTTCTGGTCTCCCTCGCACACAGCCATAAAGATGCAAAAAATGGCCGTCAGCTGAGCCCATTTCATGAAGACCGCACACTAGGGACTTTATTTTTTATTATCTTTTTTATTCTTTACATGAAGGCAATACACTGAGTGCCCTTTCTGGGTCTCCAGCACTCTTTATGGATTACTGTTTTTCTATTTGGATACAAGTTTTAGTTCAATTCTGTTAATTCTGCTGAAGTTTAAAATAAAACAAACTCAAAAGAGCAAAACATACTTGCTTTTGATATTTCTATGGTTCAGTTAGAAAGTAGGCAGGTTAAACAGCAGGGTGAAATATGAATCTTTAACACAGTTTTTAAAAGTTGGTTCAAAAATCCTAACTGTCCCAATGAAAAATCTTAAATTTATATGAAGTTTCTACCTGGTAAACATAGTCCCAAGCTGCTGCACTGCTACAATACAGCTGTTTTTAATACATCCACAGATGAAGCATTAGGTTTACCAGATAGAACTTAAAATATTAAAAGACAATACAGCACTGCTACACTGATATCTTATGGCTCAGTTATCATATATTAAGGTGGAAAGTTCCCATTTCAATAATTGGCAACAAGAACATTTAATAATAATTTGAGAGTACTGTACATACTATCATTTACCAAACATTCTGAGAGGCCTTTTGATGTGGTACCTCATTAGATGCTAATTATTCCACTGCAGGCAGCAGAGATTCAGGGTGCGGTGTGCAGATGAGAACAGAATTGCTTAAATGCAGGAAGCAATATGTTATGGGTCATTAGAACATTAAAAATGGTGTCCTCACAGTGTTAGTTCTATTCCTTTTTGGTTTGTTGTTTTAATTTATACAACTGACTAAAATAAACACTTTTTAAAATTTGCTGATGACACAAAATTACAAAGTATCTAAGAAAGTCTAAAAAGTCCCTACAGAGGATGGCTTTAAATGGTAGGCAAGATACATGAAAATAAGATGAAGTTTAGTGTAAATAAAAGTATATTTCACATTTAGGGATTAAGAATATCAAATATTATTACACAGTGGATGGCACATATTCTGCTGAGAGATTTATAAAAAAGATGACCTAAAGGAAAGTATTAAAAGATTAGTCAAACATATATAGCAAAGTTGTAAATGAGAGGTGAGAGATAAATAAATCATAAGGCAAAGAGTATAGAAATTATCCAAATATTTAAATGTACCACGCTGCCATGTTTTATACTGGCAACTACTGTTTTATAAAATGCTCAACAGCCATACACGAGTTAATGTAGAGATGTTTTTCTCTACATTAAATATGCCAATGACAAAACTATATAAGAAGAAGTTTTAAAGTATATGAAAATAATTTTACTTAAGTACAAGTAAATGTAGGATATCCTTCTATCTGTCCAACCATTTTCAAAACCCACATTTTTAAGCAGTCACTGGCCCTAAAAGTAAATCTTGTTTTTGTTTGCATAACACCAAACTACATGGAAATTGACAGAATTAGTTTAATAACAACATTAGTCAACAATAAAAAACCTAGTAATGTTTAAAACATGGCCTACAGACAAAACTGGATATGTGTGTATGCACGAAAAAAGTCGATGCATAAAACTGTGCATAAGCAAAGTTCCACTCACTTTCCCTTTATAAATCCCAATCAACGTGAATTTTAACGCACATGCATGTGCCATCAGCCCCACCCCTACTCCTCGCTGAATTCTGAATTTTTGAATATGCAAATCAGTATAAATAGCCCCTTCCATTTAGTGTTTTGTTAAAAGACAATGGCAAAGCATGTGGAAAAAAGAAAAAGTGAAGTGAATGCAAAGTGGAGGCAAGGAAAAACATACTATTTGTTAGCTTAAACAGTGATATAAGAAACAAAAGGAAATTTGTGGTGTGATACAGTGTGGCAGAGACACTCTAAAGTTCAAGTTCAGAAAGTTGCACAGTGCTCAAAATAAAAAAGAAGTGGACAGATATCAAAATCGCAGCCCACCATCTTTTTATTCTGTTTCAGACAATATTACAAAAGCTGACCCGCAAGCCAAGGATGTGATTCCAGGAGGTGATGGTGCTGCTGTGCCCAGCACATCTTTGGTGCTGGCTGCTCACATACCTCTGCCTTGGAAACTATATGGTTGTGTGCTGATGGATGCTGTTTTGTAGTCACAAAATGCAATAGCAGATACTGTAAGAGATGTGGCCAATGAACTAAGGAATATGAGGGCTGTACTATGTGATATTCACCACAAATTAAATTAATTGGTTAAAAAAATAAATGCTGCATCTGATTACCTGTTTTTACATTCTGCTGATTACATTCAAACAAAGTTGTAATGCTATCTGATTTGGCTGATCATTTGGTGGGTCAGGTTCATCATACCGCATCTCTTAAGGTACGGGCAAGCCATGATTGTGTGCTACATAATGAAGCACGCTACATGCATGCACAATGCAACACACTTTCTGTGCACTATAGAGCAGCACATTAATAGAGTGGAAATGTTTTCTATTTACATAAGCAAATTCTTTCTCTAAAAGCACCTTTATAGTGCAGTGGACAGATTCTCTGCTCTTTACATGTCTCTTTGAGGTGACTCACTATGCTTAAAAGGACTGATTGTCTTTTGCCGTACAAGTTGGAAAATGCACATGTGACTGTGTGGAGTTGCTGTTTTTATAGGTTCTCCAGCTATATATGATGTAATGTCAGCTCATTCTTTTAGTGATTCATTCCTGGCTGTTGTAACTTGTCCAGCACTGTTGCAATACCAATGTCCATTTACTTGACCTCTCCGATTACATTTGGAAAACCAGATGTTGTTATGAATTGTGCTTTGATGTTTGCCAGTTCAAATACAGTATACGGAAATCTTACATATCTGGGTGACAAGCGGATAACACCATCCTATACAGCGGGCATGGCGTGACTCAGTGATGACTAAAATACCCAAACAGTCAATAAGTTCACATCGAAAAGCTCCTGTGGCTAAAAACCCGAGTGTTGTCAGAACTTGCAAAGGAGAAGGTAGAGCACAATTTCTCAAAGTCTGCCTTTGCGCCAGTTCAGCACACAGCTCCAAGAGGATAGCTCTTGGAAATCGAAATTGATTTAGAAGCCAGTCATCATCACCTAAACTGCACGCTATCTTCTAATTCTTCCATTTTCAATGTCTTCTAATAACGCTAAAGCAGCTATGGTAGTTGCAATAGTCTGGACATTCCGTGCACCATTATAGTGTTACAGAATGATGACGTTGTCATGGATGCGAATATGAAACAGAAATGGAAACAACAGAGAAATAGTAGCACTGCTTTGATACTGGGTGCTGCTCGTTTGCAAAACTGAGCAGAAAAGTGAGTACACAGGGTATGAAGCTGCCATTAAATTGCGCGTGGCTTTACACCATATTTAGTATACATCTCTAAGTGAACAGGGCATGTGCACCACTTATACATGAGGCTCCAGGAGTTAGTATCAGCAAAGCACATTTGAAAATTGTTCCAGTTTCTTTGTATACGTCCATTTTCCTAAAGCAGGTAAAGCCCACACTTCAGATAACTGACTGCATAAAGCATTGTGTATATTTGCATAGCCATGTTGGTTTCTGGTTTAATATTGTAGTAAAGAATGTGCCCAGCAAAATATCTTGGAGTAATAGCAGCCATTTGTGTGAGAAAATGTAATGAAGTTAAAGTAAAAGTACAATGTAAACAGAAAATTTTACGCTTAAGTAGAAATATTTTCAAAACATGTTCAAGTACAGTAACAAAGTATTACTTTGTTAAATATTTTTTTTTACCGTACAACACTGCCAGCAGCTTTCTGACATCAGAAGCCACATAAATGTGGGTAACATGTCTAACAATAACCACAGCAACTTCTAACAAATGATCAACAAAATCATTTCATCTATATTCATTCATTGTATTAATATGTATTAAAAAACGTTGGAAAATTAGTATCAAACTAGAATGTACCACTTATGAAGAAGAATTTGGAGTCCTAGGAGAAACAGGGACATGCCCATCACTGTCTGCAACCAGACATTGAAAAGCAGCAATTTTTAAAGCTTAAAGGATATTGCATTATACTCCAACACTTAGCATGCCATTATTATAAGAAATCGTATCACATAGCAGTGCTACAGAAAGTCCAGCATGCAGTTATTACAATTATTCCAAAAAGTCAAAAAAGAAGTTGAACATTCATTTACATGAGCTTCTAAGCACAGGCTTAGGAAAGAACATGTAAAAAAATCGCTGTAATCAGATGTTTCAGTATTTGAAAATACATTTTAAAGGATTTGAATGAAAATGTATTAAAGCACATAATATGTATGTATATAAGAAGAATGTTTTTAAAACAGTGGTTAAGACACACCTACTTATAATAAGATAATTGCAAACCTTTCCAGTCACATTAAAGACTGACTGCACTCCAAAAAAATAATGACGATCAAAGCATCCATTTTTGCCAAAACAGGTAGTTCTGAACTCTAAATAAGCAGAAATTGCAAAGACATGCAGGAACTAGCACTTTATGAACTGCTTTGAGGTTTGCAAGCTAGTGATCCAGCCAAAAGCCTATGGTGAAATATAGCATAGTAGGTACAGACCTTCTTTTACATTAACTTAGATGACCTGGAGGAGAAGACCATGATTCGTTGGTGGACTGACAACATCACATCAATTATCTGCAGTTTTTAAATCTAGTATTTGGTTTTCATAGCCTTCCAAAGGCAAACATCTGAGATAGAGGAGAAAGCGTAGCTAACAGTGTTCATAACACCTGAACAACATATACCCAATAAGTACTTATGGCATAAGATTTTGAGTTAATTGACAGAAGTTTGTTTATCTTCCATTAAGTTCAGAGCAATTGAAAGCAGAACTCTCTTAACAATAACGGTGTACAGGATATGCAGTTTATTTTTTGTTAAGTCAAAGCAGTTAGTATCTGTGTGATCAACTCTCTGTGTTTGAAAGAGTCAAAATCAGTGAAGTAGACAATTAAGTTAGTAAATGATAAAATTAAGTTAAAAAAGACTCTCTAAATAATATGGTGCAAAATTCTAAATAAAGCTAGTACAGAGGCCTAATTTTAGTGTTTGCAAGAGCTAACCTAACTCCCATGCCTCTAAAAGGTTTGTATAAATACTTGTTTACTAAAATTAGTCTCTAAACAAACATAAGAAACAGACAAAAAACTGAAAAAATGAATGAAAAAATGAAAAATGGCACAAAGGTGGCAGTTTCTAAGGTGGCAAAATGCAATGTGTTAAAGGCTTAAACCAAAAAAGGCAAACTGACACAGTCTAGCTTTCCAAATATATTTAGAAAAGCTGACATCTTATCAGAACCATGTCTAGAGGGTGTTTGGTTATTGTGTCATCAAAACACATTGGCACATTTGGCTATATCACTACACTGTGTAAGTGTATTACCCATGATACCATATGAATTTACAGATAACAATATCATATTGTCATTCAACAGAATGAAAAAAATGTACAAAACACTACAGAAAAGTGTCAATTAGCTAAGTCTGGACTTGGGTTACTTTTTCATTGAAAGAAAGGCACATCCCACCTGGAGAGTATTATAAGCTTATGGATTCTGTGTCACAGGATAAACAGGTAACTCTGAGACTTCAGGTTGGAATAAAGTCACCGTTTCTCCTAAATGCCTCAAAAAGGTCAGTAATGTTGATTTGTGTCAGGAAGGGTATCGGAAAGTAAAAATTACTGTTAAACTAGTGGAGAGTCACAGCTCAAGTAGCACAAACTATACTGGCAGTACATTCCATTCTTGGAGAAAATCCTGTTAAATGAATGCATATTGGAGCTTTAATTTCTTTTGTTATTTATTTTCTTCTACTGGACTACTATGTTATGTTTCAAAGATATTATAAAGTACCTTATCCTGGATTTGAAAGGAATAAGTGGTTAAAATGCACAGTGATGGCTGGATTAAAGGTTTAGGGAATTTGCACCATGCTGCTGTATGACTGATGATTAATGATCGATATTAAAATGTTTAAAGCTGAGAAGCTTACACGGCACACATAGTCAAATATAGTTATTGCCCAGCAACATGAGAAGTGGAGCAATTTTTTCTTGTTTCTGTCATGTTTTTAGTGAAATTGAAAATAGTATGCCCAAATGCAATTAAAAATTCTTGAGGTACACTTACAGTATGATAAATTGAAATTTTATATTCTTCATGATAGGAACACCTAGGTCTGTAGCTGTGTCTCATATTCCAAACCAGGTTTGCTCTATGGCTGCTTTTAACTGGAATTTTAATTCTCTCAATCTATCATCTGTTTTTAAATGCCATCCAGATACAACTTGGAAGTAAATATAAACTGTTTGCATGGATTCATTTTTTTCAAACTATTCTCCTCTGATATCTTTCAAAATACATTTAATGTCACAAGTTGAAGGTGAAGAGGAACAAGTGCAAAATACACCAAATAAATTTGAGTTTTATTTAATAATAAAATGAAAATCTTAGTTGTAGGCTGACTATGAAGCATGGAATTAGATTAGATTAGATGTTATTAGAGGTAACATTTATATAATACAAAGTACACAGAGCGTATGAGTTTTAAGAGTTACCAAAATGTGGACCTTAAGGGTCATATAAATTGAGGGAAAAAATATTTTAGGCCAGGAGGCACAGGCTTTCACACTCTTACACTGCTTGTCAAAAGGCAACAGAGTTGAAAAAACATGTGTGCAGGATGTCTGTGACACTGGATTGTGCTGCCTGCTTTCCTAAGGTGGTGTACTGTAAACATGTCCTGGATCCAAAAATTGCCTAATATGTCTTCGGAGCACTCTGTAATATCTCTGTGTAATAATTGTTATTATACAGTATTATCACTCTATAATCTATGCACTGTGGCTACTTGAAAAATCAAGTATAGTGAAATGGTAGTAGACATATCCTACTGGTATTTCATCCTTGCCCTCAAACAACAGCAAGCTAGGATTTGCCTACAGCCAATAATTAGCGCAGTAAGTGAATACATCAATTGCATCAACAAGCAAATGTACATTAATGGCTGTAAATAAAACATCCAGTATCCAGTGATGCTATTTTCCATCTTTTCAATGTACTGGTTATCATTTCTAAGACACTACTTTAAACTATTTAAAGATGGAACTAGAATTGAGTCTAATCACACAGTAAGAGGAGATCGGGAAATAAAACGGGGCTGAGGACAGCACTATGAAGGACACAATCCTGATGAAGGTAATATGGCTCCAAATTTTAAAAATTGGATCCCGTCAGTTAGAAAATTTGAACAGACTAATGGAATTAAATTAATTTCTGGAAATTGAGAAAATTTCGCCCCATAATTAATTATCTCTAGATTTCATTTTTCCTGAGCTTCATGTACACCATGTTTTTTTCACGAATCAACAACACCTGCCATTTAAATCACGCAGTTGCAGCATTTAAATCGCGTGATTGTATTCCAACATTTTCTTTGGTAGGCGGTCTTTCTTCATTGGTCAGTGGAGTTGTTAGGTTTTTGTCTTGCAGTATGTAAAATATTGTGTACATACCAGCTTCTTCCATCATGTTTACCTTATAACATCAGGAAAGACCTAGTAATTTCAAAAACTAAAAAAAATTAAATTTTGAAAAAAATGCCAGTTACTTGGTTTTTTCATTGCACGCGAAACCTGTCATGGAAATATGCAAACCTCTTCGTGTTAAAGTCTGCTATTGCCAATTGCTAAATCACCGAATGGTTTATCCTTCCCTGCTTCATTTCTTCCGTTGATGGTTAGCATTCCTTTGATAGTGGATTGTTGTTAGAAACATTTGCTGAGAATTTTCTATCAAATAACATGTAGAGCAGCACACCAAAAAATCTGATTTTTTGTTGAAATATTTTAAAGGGATCATTGTTAAAATGGTATTTGGAACTGGATTTTAATTGGATTATAACATCTCATTAAACTCCTGCAGCTATGTGATAATATTATAATGGCAAAGAATAATGCAGTGATTAGCACTGCTGCATCCCAGCTCTACAATCCTGTTTTCAAATTTGACTCTGGCAATATCCATATGAAATCTAAACATGTTAGTTCTCACTTGGGTATTTCAGTTTCTCCCACATTTCAATCATGTGCATGTAAGAGAAATGTGCCAACCCTAACTGAATATGGGTATGTGCATAAGTTTGCAGTAGAGTGGTGCTTTGTCTAGCACTATCCTGCCTTGTGTCCAGTGCTATCACAATAGGAACTGGTTCCCCACAACCATGAATTGGATAAGCAAGTTAGACTAGGAATGAATGGAAGGATGGATGGGTGGATATGTGGAAAAACTGGTGACTGAAACCACAAATAGCATCTGAAAAGAAACACTCCATCTATAGTTCATGAAAATAGTCACTGATATCATGTTACACCAGCTGTAATAATTACAAAGAAATGTCAAGATAATAAACAGAATCATAATCAAACTTCAATAAATAACTTTACTAATGTGGACAAAATATACAATGGATTCAAAATGTATTCAGATCCATTCACTTTCTGTCCACTTTATTATGATATATATTTCTTTTAAATGGATACATGTGTGTTAGTCAAGCTGATTATATATGAATAGCCATTGATGAATCAACAGACAACACAAATGGGCACAATTGTAAGTTTATGTTCAATATTTTTATGTAGTAGAATTTAGAGGGGAACAGCAGACACTTCCATTTTTTGCACCAAGTGGTGCTTTCAAGTCATTTGCACCTGTTGCTTTATAATCAGAACAGAAAACATAGAGTGATTACTTAATTATCTCATTACAAATTGTAAGTCACAGTCTCAGACATAAAATTGGCAAACATGAAGTGAATTATTTAATTTCATTATGAATTCTCCATGTTTCATTAAATTTAGGAGCTCTTTGCAAGTAAATTTGACTTATTAAATGCCTCACATTTATATATTCTATATAATTTCAGTATAACTAAAAATGTGTTGGAGGATGGCTTGGGGCAGGACCAGCCTCTTGGGGAAAAATGTTTTGGAGGAGCATCTAAAATTCTAGAGGGGAATGTGTGTTGATACTTAGGCTGAAACACATCCATTCCAAATACCTATATTAAACTTTATTTTCACTTTCAGGCCCATAGAAAAATGAATATTTCATAGTAAAGTTTAGCATAAAAACCAGATTATTTAATTAATTGACCTTTCATTGTGCTATTAACAAATCTGTTCAAACAATACAATCGGCGGCACGGTGGCGCAGTGGGTAGCGCTGCTGCCTCGCGGTTGGGAGATCTGGGGACCTGGGTTCGCTTCCCGGGTCCTCCCTGCGTGGAGTTTGCATGTTCTCCCCGTGTCTGCGTGGGTTTCCTCCGGGTGCTCCGGTTTCCTCCCACAGTCCAAAGACATGCTGGTTAGGTGGATTGGCGATTCTAAATTGGCCCTAGTGTGTGCTTGGTGTGTGGGTGTGTTTCTGTGTGTCCTGCGGTGGGTTGGCACCCTGCCCGGGATTGTTTCCTGCCTTGTGCCCTGTGTTGGCTGGGATTGGCTCCAGCAGACCCCCGTGACCCTGTGTTCGGATTCAGCGGGTTGGAAAATGGATGGATGGATGGACAATACAATCATTTTGTTGACCTCCTCCAACATTTATATTCCATAACACATTCAATGCACTGAAACAACCCAAGTGCCTCACAGACACAAGCAACAGTTAGTTGCACTTGGAAAGACCATTGGAAAGACCGTTTAATAGGTAATTTCTGACTGGGACCTTGACTAACTCCTGCTTTTGACTATGGGAAGTACTTAATCATCCTTGGAAGAATCATCACTTTTTTGATCACTCCTCACCATGCTATTGTTTTCTCACTTTTCTAGCCCAACCTACCATGTTACTGTATTTAGTGTGGCTCCTTTTATGTCACTCCAGCACACATATATAGTTCTGTCCACTGCAGATTCTCACCTCAATATTCCCTCAAAAATCAGAGATTGCAACTGTATTTATAAATGTTAATGCAAAATAAATGTATTACATGTGGAAAATCCATAACTACTGTGAAATAAAGCTAAATACACTTAATAACCAACCAATACCTTAAAATGGAAGTAAAATCACCAGTAGGCATTGTTGATAAATTATCACAAAAGATCATTCAAAAACAATGAAAACTGAGCACTAAAATACAGAACAGATTAAATGGGAACTGAGCAAGTATCAATCTACCCATTGTCTCAACCACATTATACAAGGCAGGGTTGCAAGGAAGCTGGAGCCAATACCAGCAAGCATAGTCTGGAAAACAGGAATATTCCATGGACAAAGGCGAACTTATGCTAAATTCACACAGTACAAATTAAGTATGAAATTAAGTAAGACTTTGCATCAGTTGTCAACCAAGAGGATGGCCTTATGTTCACCCAAGAAGCCAATGACAAGACCTCTGTTTCTCTCTATAAAAATCACTTCTCTCACCACGCTACAGCTTGACCTGGCCATAATTTGCCTGTCCATTGACAGATTCCATAGCTGACAGAAATTGAAGCAATCCCTTCACTCCAGAAGGCAACTGTGCTGAAATGGAAGGGTAGAATATCCATCTGTATTGAAGCCTGGATGAGGATGCCATTAGTTCAACTTTGCTGAGGAACAACAGTGAGAGACTGTACGTAGACCATAGGTTAATCTTGCTAAAGACAGTTGCTGACTGATCACCTGCTGACCTAGCAGGTGTAACTTTGCTAGGATACGAGGACACATTGTGTAAAATTCTTGAAGAGAAACTGCAGTACAACCTGCAACCAGAAATATGACCAAAGGCAAAAAAGGAGAGCTCTTGAACAAAGAAAAGAAAAGAAAACTCTCAGAAAATCCTTCCATGTGTCTGAAGAAAGCTGACCAGGAAAAGAGACAAGGCATCTCCCATCTCATATGATAAGTACAAATTACTTTGATTCTGGGAACTATTAATTTAATACAGGAGTAGGCAATGTTGGTCCTGGAAGGCTGCAGTGGCTGCAGGTTTTCATTGCAACCCAACTGCTTAATTAGAAAATAATCTTTGCCAGTCTCAGACCTTATTTAACTTTATGACTTGTTACTCTGCAATGTAATGTTCTTATATCATAGATTTTTTTCCTTTCCAAAGAAATAATCCAAATGATTTGAAGCCTAAAATGGATAGTTTTCAGTGTGAAAAATGTCACTTGTGCACTAAGTTCTTCATTAACAATAACTGACTTCTCATTAAGAAGCTGGAATGGAAAAACTTGCAGCAACTGCAGTGCTCCAGGGCTGACGATGCCTACCCCTGATTTAACAGATAGGACAAAGTCAGCTAATGTATTATGGTATTGGTGTAAATGTAACTAGAAGATAATAATTGTATGAAGGATAAGGTCTAGCACTATAAGTTTCTTTCCAAACCCAATCAGGAAGTGCAGGTGCATTTCACAGGCATACATGCTCTCTTGCATGCACGCACACACACACAGATGTTTGTGGCGGGGTTGGTGACATGCCACAGGAGAAGCCAGCTGCTGTGAGAAAATAAACGGAACTTACACACAATAGAAATTTCATAACCAGCCAGAGAACTTATCAATCTTAACCTCATGAAATGAAAATCAGAATTCATAAGTTATGTGCCTTTTCCTACAAGAGAAGGAAAGTTAAACTAAGATTTCTTAATTTTATGTTTTGTGCTATTTGTGTCTTTCGTCTAAATACATTTGTATATCGATATACATATATATATACATATATATCTCTATACTAATAAATGGCAAAGCCCTCACTGACTCACTCACTCACTGACTGAGTCACTCATCACTAATTCTCCAACTTCCCGTGTAGGTAGAAGGCTGAAATTTGGCAGGCTCATTCCTTACAGCTTACTTACAAAAGTTAGGCAGGTTTCATTTCGAAATTCTACGCGTAATGGTCATAACTGGAACCTATTTTTTGTCCATATACTGTAATGGAGGAGGCGGAGTCATGTATAGCGTCATCACGTATTACGCCTCCTACGTAATCACGTGAAGTGAAAACAAGGAAGAGATTTACAGCACGAGTCAAACGCGGGAACGAAGGTGTAATGATTTTGAATGAACACTCACACTTCGTCTTAACAGAGCTCCGGGCTCACTTTATTTACACTCGGGCATAGCACATGTGAACGTGTTTCCGACTTATTAACTACGCACGTTATAACGTAATGACGTTTTCTTAAAGGTGTACACTCATTACATCTCCCCTTTTCAGTTTTTCTTTTTTTTTTTCTTAACAGAACGGAATTAAACATTAACATTCCTGGCTACTGATAAATTATCAACACCTTTCAACAAAACCTTATATCCCAGTTTTCTCACTGCTTACTCTAACCCCATAGAAGAACATTGTTACTTAAATCTATAAACCCTTATAACCAATATATTGTTCTTCATCTTTCACCATCTTTTTTTTTTTTTTTTACAAATTTAATCTGTCCACTAGTCTGCTCAGTCTGCCAGATCTAGTCACGACTAGTCCTTTTTGGGTCTTTGGGGCCTGAGACAAAGTTGTCCCCATTTGCACTGTAGACGTAGGCAGCTGAACATGTATTTGTTCTGGTTGAACTGGAATTTGGTTTCCTTCTGCTGTGGCAGGGCAAAGCTGCAAGTGATGACGGTTGCGTCGCAGCGTTGCTCTTTGGTGTGTCTCAATGACAAAAGATCGAGGAGTTGTACTCTCGCCTCTGACCACAGCGGCTGTTCCCCAGGTCTTTTGATGATCCAACTTTCTGAGCACCGCATCACCTGACCTTAGCGATGGTAAAGGTCTGGCTCCATTGTGACGATTAAAGTAGAAAGCTTGCTTTGTGTACCGCATATGGCTGAGCATTGTCCTTAAGCTGGATTTTAACAGGTTCTGTTTTAAGAGTTCCATGCTCACCAAATGCATTGTGAATTTCCTCAATGTGTTTCACCACTCCCATTGAGGATGCAGTGGATCGACTTAACAAATTATTCACATTTTGTCCATGAATAACATACACTGGGAATGTGTACAGACTTCCTTTATATGTGGTACTGACTTGAAATTTCCCCAAGCACTCAAGGCATCCTCCAGGACTACACAGTGTAACACTAGACCGCTCCAGCGTTCTCCTGGGATTAAGAGTGCAGAATGTTTCTTCACACATGATGTTTGCATCTGCGCCAGTATCAATTTTAAATTTAACTGGTGTCTTTCCGATGGAAATTTTCACAGTCCACTGCTCTTCATTATTTTGTGGATTTGTAACAGCTCCCAGGAAATATGGAGTCTGTGCAACAGTTTCTGTCACTTCTCTCACTGATTTACTGTGGCACATTCTTTCCCAGTGACCCACATTTTTACATTTATTGCATGTTGATTTTATTGCTGGGCATTTTTCCTGATACTTGTGTTTAATCTTCCCGCATCTCCCACATTTTGGTTCTCCTTGCTCTTTATCAAATTTTCTTTTAGGTTTCCATCTCTGTTTTCCTCTGTCTGCTGCTTTCCCTTGTGCTATCTCTTGTACTGCAGCGCACGCCTCCCCCTGCTGGTGAACTTGGAGCGCTACCTCTTCACATTGGCGCACACTTTGAATAGTTTGAGCTAACGTGAGGTCGGACATTAACTGCAGCCTGCGCGACAGTTCTTTATCGAGTATGCCCACAACTATCCGATCCCGAATGTGTTCATCTCTGTATTCTCCGAAGTCACAATGTTCTGATAAATCATACAGAATTCTAATAAAAGTTTCTGCCTTTTCACCTGGGCGCTGTACTCTTTGATAGAAACAGGCTCGCTCGTGAATCACATTCCGCTTAGGGAAGAAGTACTCATCATATTTTCTTAACACAACGTCAAATCTCTTCTTGTCACCTTCCTCATCAAAGGCGAACGATTTAAATATGTGTTCGGCTTCGTAACCCATGGCATAAATTAATGAACTGACCTGGACTTCACCTTCTTCTTTATCCAGTTTGGTAGCACTCCTAAAACACTGAAAACGTAGCTTCCAGTCAGCCCACTCATTCGGACGATCAAATGAAAAACATTCCGGAGGATTGAACTTCGCCATATTTTCGAGGCAATGCGCTCGTCAAGCACTTCTGACACCATGTAATGATTTTGAATGAACACTCACACTTCGTCTTAACAGAGCTCTGGGCTCACTTTATTTACACTCGGCATAGCACATGTGAACAGAACAGATAGTCGTGTTTCCGACTTACTAACAACGCACGTTATAACGTAATGACGTTTTCTTAAAGGTGTGCACTCATTACAGAAGGTAAATGACATTAATTGTTGAGTGTCTTTTAATACTGTGTAATTGTTGAGTGTCTTTTAATACTTTGTAAGCATACATATTAACAGATGTGCAATTAAACGTGTGCATTTACGGGGTGATTTCTCAGGCTTAAAGCTCGAAGTGATCACTCGAGTGAAGGCAGCTTCACAAAAAAACCAGATCCTTAACAAACTGTTATTGGTATATTTTACCTCAATTTTAAAAGGTTTTCTTTCTTCTTAATAAAAATTTAAAAGCAGAACTTCGCCGATGCGAACCGCGGGGATTTGAGCGACTGACGCATACAGACATATTCATGAGTGCAGGTACTTCGGAAAGAAAGCACCGTGTAAACCTAAAGTTTAAATTAAGTTCATAGACCTACAAAAGGTTGCCATTGATTTCAGGCAAGATTGCTTTTATCCTGTACAACTATACGTTGCATTCTCAAGAGTGTGCTTGCATAGCTTGGTCATATTACAACCGGAGTGCTGAACTGACAACGTGATATACAAACAGAACAATCGTAAAAACAGGATTAAATAAAAAGGCTGCTTCCGTTGGCAAAGCAACGAAAAAGGAAGACCTTATATGACGTTAGTTTATAAAACAGCGGAGAGGCTGTGTGAAGTCAGCTTCACAAAAAAACAGATCCTTAACAAATTGTTATTGGTAGATTTTCACTCAATTTAAAAAGGTTTTCTTCTTAATAAAAATTTAAAAGCACTGGGATGTAGATAGATAGATAGATAGATAGATAGATAGATAGATAGATAGATAGATAGATAGATAGATAGATAGATAGATAGATAGATAGATGTGTATGTATGTAGATATGTATATATGTGTATATATATGTAGATATGTAAATATGTATATGTATATATATGTGTCTGTATGTATATATGTGTGAATGTATGTATGTGTGTATATGTATGTGTATATATATGATGATATATGTATATATATGTGGATGTGTATATGTATATATATATATGTATATATGTAGATATGTGTATATGTAGATAAGTATATATGTTTATGTATATATATGTTTACATAACCTCTTTAACACACTACTCCGCTGCGAAGCGCGGGTATTTTGCTAGTATATATATATATATATTTGCATATATCCATCTTCTAGTATTCTTATGTTAGAAATAAATGGTATTATTTTGTTTATTTCAACAAGCATGTCTGAGTTATTTGTGAAAGTAAGTCTTTGGCCAAATTTCAAATCACAACAGAGAAAGTTAGTTAATGTAGACTTTTGCCAGTTTATGAACTGCCATGTTATGCGTTGCTGCACCCTGTTCATAAATTGTATAGATCTCTTCATATTTCTGGCATCCCAGCCAAAAGGTGAAACATTGGTCTTACACACCTCATTACCTGCATTATTTTGCTGTCCCTGGGGTGTACAAATTAAATCATTCTTATTCCTATCACCCAAATGCAAACCTGTGTGTCTGTTCACATTAAAGAAGCTTTAGACAGTCTTTTCTATTATAGCAACAGAAATATCTTATCTATTTTTGATGAAATTCTTTAAAGATAAGTTTAAACTTCCTAAAATTACACACAGTGTTTTGCTCTCAAAAGTCCGGCAATTTTTTTGGAAAGTATATACTAGTCTGACTAAATATTTATTTCTCTCTTTTTACTGGTTACCATAGAACTTGTGGGCAGTTAGGCCTCAATGTGATCATATAGTTCCTCCTGCTCCATTATATTAAATGTAGCATTTTCTTAAAAAATCTCTGCCATCTTTTTCCTACTGATTACAACCATAATGCTTTATCTTATAAACCAGTGGTTCCCAATCTCAATCCTGGGGCCCCACTGTGACTGCAGGTGTTTGTTTCAACCAGATTCACAATTGGTGGTGATAATTGATAGCAACTGATCTCACTTAATTAGCTGGTCTTTTTTTTACTCTTGTCGTTATTCTGTATTCAGAAAAACACAACAGTATTGTTTTTACATTTATAAGACATTTACAAATATTTCTGTTTTTTTTCTAAGGCTATAAATGCTTAACTCTTTTTTGTTGTTTTCCTATTTTTCCCTTTTCCTGTGTATTTTGCTCTCTTCATTTAACCCTAATAGTGATAATTAACAACCAGCACAGCAGACACTCGGCATGATGAAAGCTGGAACGACTTCAGTGTCATACTCACTAACTAGTGAATAATCAATTAAATAACCAGAACACCTGGAAAAGCAGAATGAAAATTAGGTTGAAAATACTGTTAACGACTTAAAAAAAAAAGACATATTCCCCATATAACTACAACTTCCCCATATAACTGCTTATTACATTTTAATAAAAATCTACCAAACTTAGTTTGTAATTTCTACATTGGCTCCAAAACCTAGAAACTGGGAAATAATGACTCACTTAATTAGACTAAGAGTCCAATGAAAAATGGATGTTGGTTGGAACAAAAACCTGCTGTCACAGAGGGTCCCCAGGATTGAGTTTGGGAACCACTGTTATAGACCATCATTTCTGTGTTTGTATATCAAGGTAAATGTGTATGTATTTATATAAACTGAAAGAGTGAAGTATTTGAGTAGCATAGGTCAAGGATGAACTAATACATATACAATCGACAACACTATCTGTTGGACACCCATAATATATATAGGCTATTGATTAACCCGCAACAAATTAGTTTTTTACTGACCAATATCTTTAAATATTACAGTATTAATAGACTACAATGGCACAAATCATCCAACACGTTTGAAAAGAATACTTTACAAGACTGGAAGCAGCTAATATAGATAGAACAGATACACATAAATCAAAGAGCTCTGCACATGTATTACATGGCCCCTGAATAAGGCACATTGAAATTGCACTCTTTTCCTGCATAACCTTTGCAAGGACTGAGGGCAGCGCTTTATTAGCCATGTGGCTTAGCCACCTGAGGCAGATCATGTTAATTTCATTTTTATATGCAGAGAAAAGCTCAATCTTGTAAAGGAAATGAAGAGAGCAAAAGGTGAAAAAACTCTTCAGTCAGCAACAAATTTATGAGATGAAGCTTTGAAACTTTAAAATCTTGTATTTTAAAGGTGCAAGTATATAAAGAATAAAGATTTATTAAGTTAATCGTATTTGACTCTTTAATGATGCTCTAATACGGCAACTACAGAGTAAGTCACTTCAAAGAGACCAGACAAAAAAAGTGAAATTTCATATTCTTTTATTTTAAAGAGTATATCCTCATACCACTGCAAGATGGGTAAGTGATGTGGAATGCTAACAGCAAAGTTAGCCCCCTATGAAGAGAATCAGATGACTCCCACCAAAGTGTTTTTGTCCTTACTCCTGCCCTGTGATTATCTTAACTCTGTAACACTAATCCATCATCAACATAATTTTGCAAATTTTAAACTCCATTGTATGTTATCATTAAGTGGGATTTGAGATCAAGAATTACAAACAGCAAATGTGTTGATACATTTTATTCCAGAACCTCTTCTATGCTTTTTTCAAGCTGAGTATTTCATCTTAGCAGATGACTTTGGGTCATATTGCAATCTGGAAACATTCAAATCTTAAAAGGACACTTATAGGTCAGCCTCTGTGGAGCTCTTATTCTGCCACTGCACTTTAGCAAACTTTCCAAATATTTCTCAGTTTTTCATTTTTAAAAATGCCCTTTAGATATTGCAAACTCTCCAATTATCCAGCATCCAGGATTTGAATCCTGCATCTAGTTATTACCCATATGGAATCTGCATATTATGCTCATGCCTGTGTATGTATCCCTTTCCAAGAAATCCTGTTTTTCTGCCACATTCCCAAAGATATACTGGTTAGACAGACTGACACTTCCAAATTTGCAGTATGTTGGTGTGAGAGTGAGTGTGCATGAGTGGGCCCTGCAGTGGAATGGCACTTAGGCTGTTTTCTGCCTTAAACTCAGTGGGTTTGAGAATATTGTTATGTATTTTTTCATGAATCTACTCTTTTCCTGAACCCACTTATACTATTGTAGCATCACGGGAAGTCAATGCCTATCATGATAGAATCAGAAACAAAGGAGAGACCAATCTGATAAAGTACCAGTTCATCGCTTGGCACTTGACATATACCCACAGTCTCAATCCAAAAAGGGCATTTTCAGAGCTGACAATTAAACTAATTTGCATAAATTTTTCACCAGGGAGAAAACCAGAATACATAGAGCAAAACCACACAGACATGGAATAATATAAAAATGAAAAGATAATTACTGGAACAGGATTTAGACACAGGTGCCTGGGGCTGTAAGACAGCAGTGCTCACCCCTGCACCATCATGCATTACTTTTGTAATTTTGCATTTTGTAATTACTGTCTATTTGAAAGTCTGTTAAAATAATGGCATCTTCATTTCAATATAAGGTTTAAGGTTTAATTTAGTCATGTATACAGAAAGAAACAGCTTGACAGAAGGAATCAGCTGTATCCAAAACAGACAAAAACGGATAGATAAATCACACAGAGACAAAACTTTAAAAGTTACACAAAAACTCTGAAATGTTTAAAATTTTAAAACTTTGCTACCTACTTTTTAACAGTTTCGCATTTGGTTTTTACTTAGACACTTACTCTACCTTCCTAAAATATTTATTATCTCTGATTTGTATTATTACAAAGTTGTATATGCAATGGTAAGAAAGGAATTTGTGGAGTGGTTTGTGTAGGTCTTTAACGTGACAGTTTTCCCTGATTTACTGAACATTGCTTCTGCATATAATGGTTGCCTGTCATCACCTGAGATGATTTCTAGTTTCATTAACATTGCCATCTGAGAGACACCTTCAATGTCATTTGCATGAGCTGCATGTTTGGTTTTTCTTTAAATTTTGATTTGTCACCGTTTTATTTTGGAATTTTAATTCTTCTGGTGGCCGTCTTGTGTGCCTTGAGTGCACAGCAGCTTGCTCCAGTTGCCACGGCAACCTTTCCCTTCATTACGGGGTGTGACATCCAGGCTTATCACCTGATGGGAACTGCAATGGTATGTTTAAATGGCCACTTACTGCACCATGTCTTTATCCGAGCTCCGGATAACAAAATCCTTTGCAAAAAACCTATTGCATATATTTCTTGTTTTTTTATTTGATCTGTTGGGTTCCTGACATTACTATTGTCCTCCTGTCCTTGATTTTTGCCTTAAACTTTGGCTTTGTTGTTTCAGCACTTACTCATCTCCTGATTCTGACCTTTTTCTGTTTTGCATCTCTTTCCTGGTTTGCCCTTTAAAAATCTTGTTGGTTTACCAACATAACACCTAGGTCACTAAACCAGGCAATGAAGCTAGACAGACTAGATCAGGGGTAGGCAACGTCGGTCCTGGAGTGCCACAGTATGTGCAGGTTTTTGTTCCAACCCAGTTCCTTAATGAGAACTCAATTATTGCTGATGAAGCTCATATTGCTTAAGTGACATTTTGATGCTTCATTTTAGTGGTCTCGCTTGTTAAGGTTCTCCAACCTTAATTGCTTATTTCAATCTTAAACTGCTGCATTCAGTGTTTTAATTGCTCCTTATTAGCAATAAGATGTAAAAGACAAAGCAGCCAGCAGTTCTCCAGCTAGCTTTTTTCCCCAATTACATCTGTGTGTGTTCATCATGCACGGTTTGATTTAATAAAACACTTAATAGAAAAATGTGACAGACTGAAAATGATCTGTTTTAGGCTTCAAATCATTTGGATGATATCCTTGGAAAGGAAAAAAATCTACGATATAAAAGCCTTACTACATTGATTGCACAGACTAACAAGCCATAAAATTAAATAAGGTCTGAGATTGGCAATGATTGGTTTCTAATTAAGCAATTGGGTTGAATGAAAACCTGTAGCCATTGCGGCTCACCAGGACCGACATTGCCTACCCCTGTTTTACATCTTATTGCTAATAAGGAGCAATTAAAACACTGAATGCAGCAGTTTAAGATTGAAATAAGCAATTAAGGTTGGAGAACCTTAACAAGCGAGACCACTAAAATGAAGCATTAAAATGTCACTTAAGCAATATGTGCTTCATCAGCAATAATTGACTTCTCGTCAAGGAACTGTGTTGGAACAAAAACCTGCACATACTGTGGCACTCCAGGACCGACGTTGCCTACCCCTGGACTAGATCATACTATGTGGTCTCTGCCCACATTAAGTATTCACCACATAGAATACATATTTTTATGTATATTCCAACTTAGGTTATGTAAATGAGAAAGTTAGTTATTATTGTGTCAATTTACTAAAAACTCCACTGGATTGAAGTAATGCCTTACTTAGACATGCATCTTATCACCACAGTGTCATTAGCATACTTGATAATGAAACAGTATTCATTGTGCTGGCTGATGTCACTAGTATAATGTGGAAATAGTAAAGGAGACGGAACAAAAACTTCAGGAGTCACTTTATTTGAAAGGACAACCTTTGAAAAAGTTGGATTTAAAAGAAAATCTTAAATTTATAATGTAACTTAAGGATTAAAATTCATACTGTTTAACTTCTCAATCAGCACATGATGCTTGACTTTACTCAATGCTGAATACAAATCTAGAAATAGTGCTCTGATGTAGCAAAAAGCTAATCAAGAACAGAGTGGATATGATGTCAGATAACCAGCAGATCATCTTCTACACTTTTGTTCTTTTAAGCAGCAGGCAAATTGGTAGTTACCTTGACAGGGATTAGTCTGTGTCATTTCACCAAAATGTTCAAAGCATTTCATTGAAATGGAAATGAGCACCAGATGTCTATTGTCAATCAGACAGTTTGGCCTGGAAACTTTGAGAGCTAAGGTAGTATTTGGCAGTTTCTGCAGCTCAGAAATAATACAGATTAGTCAAGGACTAGTCAGGGCCTCACTGTCCTGTCCTGTTTTGACCTGGCACAAAGGCTTTTCCACTTCAGTTATACTGACCTCAGTCCCAGCAATATTTCTGGCACTCCCTTGAATACTTAATGATATTGTTATAAAGCATTTTAATTAGCAAGATCAAGACATGAAGTACCTTTCATTTTGTCATTTTCCTGATTGCTTACTGTGGAATTTATGATACTCTCACTAATCTTTTGCTTCCCACTAACACACATAGAGCTTATACTGACATCTATTATTACATTTTTACACGCTGTGCATTTCATAACATGCCTTTAGTCCTTTCTGATAGACATGAGTATTGCTGATGTATCTTCTTTTGCATTGAGGCAAAATAAGGAGAAGGTAAGTTTCTATTTAAACCTAATAAATCTAAGCTTTGCACAGGGCCCTATACAGAATACAAGTAAGCCAAACTATAATCATTTAAGACTTAAGAAGATTCCCAACTATAAAGTCAAAGTAATTTAAGCTATTTGAAAATATGAAAGTATAAAAGAACAACAGGGGCATAACAGAGTGTGACAAGAACAGAAGCAAAGTGGGAATTTGCCACAAGGCAGAGTACTGACCTTGGGCAGTACATCCATGGTCTAAAGGGGGGCACAGAATAAGAAAGAAAGACACCACTGTTTAATAATAAAATACATTAAAATCAAGTGAGCTTTCCTGTTTTAATTTTATTCTTAAACTATCATATATTTATATTTGTACTGTATATTTAAGTTGCTTTATATAAAAGCTTTAAGTAACTATGTAAAGATGTTTCTTTAACAGACCCTAATTCAAATAAATGGTGACACACACTGGATTATCTGTGCTTTCTCTGCTAAAATATTGTAAAATAGTTAGCACCTGCATTATCAGCTTGTACATGAACAAGAAACCTATATGAAACCTATGCATAACACATAAACAGGAAACTAAAGACTATTTAACAATATTTTAGCCAAAAAAAGCATTCATTTTTCACATCTTGAACAAGCAACTGGATAAAAGACTTGTGGATTATGTGATACAAGTAACATGAGATTAAATTTTTTTTCTCAGCCACCACTACAAAATACTTGGTAATATATAAAAAAAAATATTCTTTTTGGAAGAAGTTTTCTTTTAATTGTCAATGTGTGTTTCCATCCAAAAGAAAAAACTGTAGATCAGTATAATCATACATTATTTTATTACAACTTTATTACACATTGGAGTATTTCATTTACTGCAGCAGCTCTGTATGCTGTGTTGAAACTCAAAACAGAGGCAATTCAGGAACAATTGCTGAAAAGATTTATCAGACTATCCAGTAGATCGACTGGTGATGGATTTTTCATGTTGACAGAAAAAAGATTGTGAGATGAAGATATTCAAAAAGATACACGCAAAGGTCAAAATGAGGAGATAAAAGTCTTAATGCCCACTATGGTAAATGAGTCATTGCTTTTCTTTGGCTATCTCTTCCTGTGTCTGGATGTTGTATTTAAAATTTTATTTATGAATCTTCCAAGTGTATGTTTTGTGGTGTAGAACAACTGTCCTTTCCTTTTTTGGTAATCTTTTGTAATATTTACAGACTAAATATATAAGAAGGTAATGCAAGTCTAAAATGTCTAAACAGAAAATGCCATTTGCTCAAAATGTCTATTAGTAACTTAAGGCTGATACTAAATATAAACTATCTAATGAATATCATTAAATGATATATTTATTTTTTAGAAGTTAAAAGATCACCCTAAATTCTTCTCTACAATACCTTTGGACTTCTATAGGCATTGAGCATTGGCCTTATCTCTGCACTGGTAGCTACTCTTTCACTGAGCTAACGTGCGTTACATTAAATCCATTACACCTAGTTTAACCATGAGTCTATTCACTAAATTTTAAACATTATCTAAATTCCAACATTTAGTGACTGTAGTCAAATCATTTCTTAATTGTTTTTTGAGTCTTGAAGTATTCTATTAATTCAAAATATGCAGCAATGTTGGATTGTTGTGAGTTTGGACACAGTATTTTCTAATCCTTACCCTTGTCACAGTGTCTAATTGCTGGCATACATTTTTACTCATACCTGTGTTGGCTAGCCTTTTCATATTATTTTTTTTCTAAATATAAAAATATACACAAAATAAATTAGTAACTGCATTCTGTCCAAATCAATAGTCACTATTAAGTGAAATTTTAAATTTAAATGCAAACACAGTAAATACATTAGACAGTAAAATGATAAACATAATTAATATTTCATACCTTACTGTATAAAGAATAAATGATACTGGAAGAACAAACTATTAGGCAGGTTAATATTTAACAGATGGCATCTACTGCAACCATCCACCTTAACCTAACAGCTGCATCAGCATCAGGTGCAGAAGAGAAGACCTAGGAGCTGACTTTTCTTGTCAGAAATATTCTTTTTTCCCTGCCAGGGTAGACTCTTGCTGCATGGGTTCAGAAAGTGCAGACAAAGTGTATTATTAATATTATTGGACAGAATCAGAGGATATTACAGTGGTGTAGTAGTTAGAAAATCTGCTTCACAAGCCCAGTGTCCTGGGTTAAGTCCTGCACCCAATTGTTGCCTGGATTTACATGTTCTCCTAGCGACCAAACAGGTTTTTCTTTAGGTACTCCAGGTTTTAATTTTTCCTCCCACATCAGAAAAACATGAATGTTGGGTTGATAGGCAATTCCTAATTGGCACTGGTTGGGTGTGTGTATGCATGTGTAGGCCTAGAAATGGACTGGCTTGCTATTTAGGGTTGGTTTTTGCCTTGCATCTCATGCTGCCATAGGTATGTTCCAAACTCCTGTGATCCTGAATTGGATTAGGCAGATTTGAGCATGTATGTTATGTTATTGTAATTATTCTTACATTCCTTACATTCCATATTGGGAACTAACTGATATAAACAAATCAATTCTGCTATCTCCAGCTTATATACACAAATACTAATCTGACCAAAATATCAAAGTTTACTGTTACACTATCACTTAGTTTTAATCCACAGTCTACAATAAGTGGGCTTTAAATAAGCAGGTGGCTCTTTCATGTTTGGGATTAACATTTTATAGGCAAATGCTAGGACTGACAATTTCAAGAAGCACAACAGAGTTTTAGCTACCTACATTTTCACAGAAAGCAAACAGGAAAACAAAAGAAATAACATATAACTCAAAAAACATAAAAGCTTTTCCTTTATTAAACCAAACATCTGTCTTCATTATCTGAAATAAGTACCTTAAAAAGTGTGTTTTTAGAAAGAGGGAAACGTCCTGTTCTGGGCATTAATAATACATGTGTATGTGTATCCGTATGATTAATACATTCTCTGCAACCTGCATCAGTGGAGAGTGAATTAGTTGAAAATTTTGATTTTGAAAGAAATTGTTTTTAAGCTTGCAAAGATGAAATCAGGAAAAAAAATGTTATGATTTTATTTGGTGTATTTTCATAGTGAACACCTTCATACATCTCTTACGTTTACATATACAGTACATTTTTTTACAAGTGGAGCAGAGAAAAAACAGTTGCTCATGGTCATACAATAAGTCATTGTTGGATTTGAATTAGTCACCTCCATGCTTAAAGCCCAATAGATAGTATACAATACATTTTAAGCAGTGCTGGTACATTAATTTTGTAAATAATGAAAATGAAACCTGTATATTTTTAGTAGAAGGCATAAGACCTGAGATAAACAGGAGTTTTATTATAATAATTTCCAAGAAGTTGTTTAAGAATGTGGTATATTTTAAAAGAACATAAAAAGCAATACTGATAAAAAATGTTAATTAATTTTGTTGTGTCAGCCAAGCTAAGGTTACTGTCTTCATTTTATCTGTTTGTGTGTGACACTCCATTAATGATAAAAGATGATTAGTTGTTTGTAATAGTGGATACGGTGCTTAAAGTGGAATGGATGTTTTGCATTGTGTTTTAGGAATTCCTTATAATTATTGAGGTGGAAGCACTAAGCTGTTCAGAAATTACAGCATTATGTGTAGTTAAATAAGAGATGACAACCATATGTTTGTTACCTTGTTAGAAGGTGTGGCGAGAATGAAGCTGGATTGTCTTGTTCAGAAAACAATGGCATTGATCCACCCATGATCCACAGGCGAAAAAACATGATAACAATCACCTGCATCAAAGATAAATGCATGTCATCATTAAAATAATAAAAGCAACTTATACACTGAGTGACATACAGGACAGTCTAACAATAATACAGATAAACATTATTTTACATATTTTAGCATTTACCATATTGGGCACCATACTTAGAATGTAGGTAGTGGCAACTAAATGACCTGCCTAGGCTTATACAGTAAGTGAAGAATGACCTGGAAAATATGTTCTTTACTATCATATCCTTGTTTGTGATCTTAACTTGAAATATTTTTGCACCTTTTGCAGTGAAACACATTAAAAAGGGCTCTACATGTACAATACAGCTCAAAGACATTAACTTAAATGAAGTAGTTTGTTCAAGGCCACAGACTCTGAGAGTGCTAAAGGACTAAACCTGTAGTTCTGCTTTTCAGTCAGATGCTGTCAAGGGAGCTAATGAAATACAGTGCTTTCTGCTAAGTGAAATCTCATTTTTTCTGCTCCCAAAATACCATAGAGAAGGCCAGCTGACATTTTTAAATTTATTATCATTTTATATATTTAATCACCAATGTATTGTTTTCAGACTTTGCTACCACTGAACTTTACAAAAATTGTAAAAAGATTTTTAAAGAAACATTATATAACTTAAGTGACTTATATTTAAATTCAGGTTCTACCTTGAATAGTAGTAGTTGTATGGTTACTCTTAACTCTAAAAAATGAGACCACATTGACTTTGTAAGAGAAAAAAAGATAAACCTGACACGGATTGCAGAGATAGTGAAAACAGATTTACTTGTATATGTTTAATGAGTACTGATTACACAGGAAACAGAGGGAAGGAGAACAACCATGTTCCTTCCTTGGCATGGTTAGGAGCAGGAAACACACACTTAACCATATAGAAAAAGAAAGATTAGCTGGATTTTGAGACAGTAATTTTTATTAATGTGTGATTCCATTTTGAATTTTTGAGATTTTTTTAAAGTACTACACTGGACACAAGTTCAAATCCAAAAGGGTTTTCCTTTTTATCTTCAAAAATATCTTTAACAGGCTTCTTCTTTCCCACACAAAATCCTTCCTTTATCTCCATCAATACAATCACACTATTATTACCAGTATTACTTATTTTGGCTCTCGACTTTATACAAGGCGACTTGCAAGATTTAAAATACAACTGTTTACTTTTTTTGTTTTTCCAATTGGAACACATGCAGGAGAAGTGAACTGCTCATGGTCACACAGTGCCTGTAGTGGGATTTGAAGCCACATCCTCAAGGTCTGAACACTAAAGTCTTAACCATTAAGCCACACTGCCTGTTATATACAACAATGGACCCTTTCACTAATTCTTTCCTGCATCTGATTTACCTGGCTTGGGCAGGTGAGCTTCTTTTAAGACAGACTAGGAATACTTCCAATTCAACAGTAGTACATTCAGAAAGCACTTTCAGGTCAGACAGAACTCCTTGAGGGCAAAGGAGTCCTCCTATAGTGACAGCCAAGAACCTTAACAGGGCTTCTGGTGAAAATACAGCTCCCATGCAGCCCTGGAGGTGTTGAAATCGAGACAAACACATGCCCTAAGAGGCAGTCTACCACTGTTCACTGTCTGGTTGAGAGATTGTTCTCCATCCTGGCTGGGATGTCAACATGACTTTGCCTTTTAAGGCAACAGTCACAATTCATTCCTTTACAGTAAGTCAATAGAACAAGTGAGCAAACTGACATTAGCACTATCTGGCATTCTTTCCAATATTTATTTCATAATAAAATAAGATTTAACAGGAACTTGCATAAAAAATGCATATTGAAGCAATGACTCATTAAAATGAGAACACACAATGCTGTCACGGTGAAAGCAGTGAACTTACTGCAGACCTGATAAGCTTTGATTGAACAGAGAGAGGACTAAAACATTTACAGAATGTAAATTTTGTTCCTAATCTAGGCAACCCTGAGTAAATACAGAATGGAAGCAATATTTTCTGATCAACATATTTATTCATTGAGCTCACTCAAGGTTTACAGCCTTTTGTGCAAATGCACATTTAATATTCCTGAAGCAATATACCCTGGAATTAAGGGCCATTTTTTTTGCTGGAAGATGGACTTTTTTTGAACCCTGTGTAATGAGGCAGAGTGCCAACATTGCTTTTTTTGTGTAGCTAAAACCATATCACACACCAAAGATAAGTTACATATTATGTCTGTAATGTTTAATACACAGGTTAAATCTGAAGTTGACCAGGGTTTACAATTCTGAGTGCACTGTTTTAAACCTGTCTGCCAAGTAGTATACACTTCATGTAACACCTCTATTTAAGATCTATTTTCTGTGGTTTACAACAGTTTCAAAATTGTAGCTATTGCTTAAAAATGCACAATCCTAAAAAGATAATTAATTCTTCTGCATCAGATCATATTGCATTTTCCGGTTTATTGTAAGTCTGTTCAAATCATTTGCTCATTACTCTACAGTTAATAACAACATAAACATTTATTTAAATAACATATTGTAGAAGCAAGAACACACCCCTGACGAACCCCAGAATCAACTGGGAAAAACACCGAGGTTCTGCCTTCACTCTGCACAGCACTCACAGTACCAGAGTACAGGCCAGCCATAATATCCAGCAAACTTAAGGGGATCCCGCAAATTCTCAGGATGTCCCACAGGGATGCTCAGCAACTGAGTGGAATGATTTACAAAAATTGACAAATGCTGTAAAGAAACTCACCAATATTCGCATTTAAGCTCCATGAAAACACTCAGTGCCAGGATGCAGTTGATGGTTGATTTCTTAGGAGTAAAACCAGACTGCTCCGGTCAATGGTAGGTGAGCAAGTGATCACAGCACTGAGAGCAGTGTTATCCCCCTGTAGCTGCCGCAATCCAAGTGATCACCCTTCCCTTTCCAGATAGTGATGACAAGTCCTGTTTTCCAGTCAGTTGGGATGACACCAGTCTCCCAAATGGATGCAAAAATTGCTTGCAATGCCAGGAGGACAGCCATACCACCAGCCTGGAGAAGTGCACCTTGGATACCACAGATCCCTGCAGCCTTCCCTACCCTCAGCTGGTTCACCGCCTGTGCAATCTCAGTGACATTGGGTGGTTCATAGCTAATTGGAGGATCAGCCTGAAGAACTGTGAACCCAGAGACATCCAACATCCTAGCCCGGGGATCAGCTTTAAACAGCTGCTCAAAGTGGCCAGCCCAAGCTGGTCACAACTGCAGTGTCATCTGTAAGGACTGTTCCATTAGCTGCCCTGACTGCGACTCTCTGAGGAACAGATCTGGATGTACGTAATGCTTTGATTCCTCTGTAAGCAGGACATGAGTCACTAGACCATAGATGGGGTGTCACTTGCTCACAGATTCCTCTAACAAACGCCTCCTTATCTGCCCTCAGAGCCCTCCCAGCTATCCTTCTTAGATCCTGGTACAAGACCAGACTAGCCATCAAGCCGTGCGCTGCGACTCCTCTTGATGATATCCAGGATGCAACATGAAACACCTCCTCCTGGGAACTCTGGTAACACCAACATAACCCTCAGCAACCTTCAGGGTCTTGTTACGGAACATTACGGTCAGCAGACACACCCAAATCCTTAAGTTCCTTACACAAACTGTGTGCAAACTTGTCAGAAACAGCCTGATCTTGCAGTCTGGCCACATCCAGCCTTATTTCCTAGTAGGTGGTAACCTACTGGACCTAAGCTAGATCATCAGAGCAGCAACAGGAAGTCTGATATGCTGTCCTAACCTTCTCTCTTTCTTTCTTTCCCAGGACACGAAGTGGAAGTGGAAGCAGACAATGGCCAACAGTGAGATGGAAAGCATTGCTGAAGAACTCCAGGCTCTCGATAACCAGATCCAGAAACTCCTGTCCAAACGGACGCACAAGAGGGAACTGAAGGCTCGTCTACTGAAAGAATCCTTCCCCACATCTGAAATCATCACAGCGAATCATGTTTGAGGAACCTCGACTCCACTTCGTGCCGCTCACTTTCAAGGCCAAGTGAGTTTTACCCCCGCACCGCGTCGTAGTGATGACGTCAATGATGAGGAACTCAGCCTGTTTCAGCTATGCAGGTGGGGGTTTATGGCTAGATCACCTCCATTGGCCCAGGCAAGCACCTCCACCCAAAATCGGTTCGACCCTCTCCGCTCCCCCACTTTTCCTTCAACCCCGGGTGATGTATTTGTGATTGGAAAGTCAATCATAATGAGACCTAAACATTTCTTGCCCTAAACAGTAATCTTTTGTTTCTTGTTTTCCCGGTGCTCGTGTTTGAGATGTTATGAGAAGAGCGCCGACAGTTTTTGAGAGGCACAAGAACAGGGCAGTGGAATCCATTGTAATACACGCCGGGGTAAAAGACATGAGATACCGACTGTTGGAGATTCTCAAGGTGGACTTCACATGTTTATTTATTCATGTTTATTTTATTATTTATAGTGTATTGTGTATTTAAGTATTCTGCCTTGAAGCCGAGTCCAACCAACAAAAAATGTTGTTATGTGTATGCATAATGACAATAAAGAATTCTATCTTCTATCTTATTAAAGCCACGAAGGAGAGGACAACGGCTGCAAGAATCTTCATCTTGGGTCCCTTACTGTACCTCTGGTTAGCAGATTGAATGAGTACTACAGACGTCTGCTGGCATTATACATCTGGTTAAAAGGCTTCTGCGAGGGACAAAACATCAGGTTCGTGGACAACTAGGACCTCTTCTGGGAGAGGCTGCGCTTCCTTAAGTGGGATGGTCTGCATCCTAAATAGATTCCGCACCAGGGTCCTCTCCCTGAAAACATCTCTAAGGTAATTCGTCTCTCTTGACTCTGTATTTTTACTCCTAACTCTTTCCATAATACTTTTCTTGGACATGATAATTCTGTAGCGAAATCTTCCTCTAAAGTGCACTGCATCAATACTCAACAACCTGAATTCATGTAGAAAATCTAGACGGTGTTGCATAAATGCGAATAAATTAATAACCATCTGACCTCTAGATTAGCACTTTATCTATACATATTAATAAAAGGCAAAGCCCTCACTGACTGACTGACTGACTGACTGACTCATCGCTAATTCTCGAACTTCCCGTGTAGGTGGAAGGCTGAAATTTGGCAGGCTCATTCCTTACAGCTTACTTACAAAAGTTAGGCAGGTTTCATTTCGAAATTCTACACGTAATGGTCATAACTGGAACATGTTTTTTGTCCATATACTCTAATGGAGGAGACGGAGTCACGTATCGCGTCATCACGCCTCCTACGTAATCACGTGAACTAAAAACAAGGAAGAGATTTACAGCACGAGTCAAACGCGGGAACGAAGGTAAATGACGTTAATTTTTGAGTGTCTTTTAATACTGTGTAAGCATACATATTAACACGTGCAATTAAACGTGTGCATTTACGGGGTGATTTCTCAGGCTTAAAAGCTCGCCTTTTATCAAACGCAGGAACAAAGGTAAATGACGTTGTTCACTGTCTTTTAATACTGTGTTAGCATACATATTAACACATGTGCAATTAAACGTGTGCATTTACGGGGTGATTTCTCATGCTTAAAAGCTCGCCTTTTACTAAAAAGATAAATGCAAAACTATTTTCAATCATTCTATGATCTGCTTCTCACAACTGAAGGCACCGTGGCTGATGTTACGTCACTTGCTGGCCAACTACAAGCGTTACCTGGTAGGTAACGAGCCACTCACTTCACTCCCTTACGGGAATCGAACCTCTGAGGTTTTCTTTTGTTCTTAATTAAAATTTAAAAGCAATACTTCACCGCTGCTAAGCCCCTCTAGCGCTGACGTCCGAGGTTCGATTACCGTAAGCAAGTGCAGTGGGTGTGTACGCCTGATGAGCCAAGAATAAGGGGGAAAGACGTGTCGCGTACTCTTTGCATTATTTGACAGTAAACTATTTTCAACCATTCTATGATCTGCTTCTCACAACTGAAGGCACCGTGGCTGATGTTACCTCTCTTGCTGGCCAACCATAAGCGTTACCTGGTAGGTAACCAGCCACTCACTTCACTCCCTTATGGGAATCGAACCTCAGACGTCAGCGCTACAGGCAAAAGCCCCTAAAATTGCGCCACGGCGTGTTGTTCGTTTATTTGACAACATGTAGATCGGGGTAATTACATTCCGCGCCACGGCGTGTGGTTTGTTTATTTGACAACATGTAGATCAGGGTAATTACATTCACGGCATTCGTAGTCTGATTGACAATCTGATTGTATGGGTGGTTACCTACCAGGTAACGCTTATAGTTGGCCACCAAGTCAGGTCGAAGTGATCACTCGAGTGAAGGCAGCTTCACAAAAAAACAGATCCTTAACAAACTGTTATTAGTATATTTTCCCTCAATTTAAAAAGGTTTTGTTTTCTTCTTAATAAAAATTTAAAAGCGGTACTTCGCCAGTGCGAAGCGCGTGGATTTCACCGACTGACAAATACAGACATATTCATGAGTGCAGGTACTTCGGAAAGAAAGCACCGTGTAAACCTAAAGTTTAAATTAAGTTCATAGACCTACAAAAGGTTGCCATTCATTTGAGGCAAGATTGCTTTTCTTCTGTACAATTATACATTGCATTCTCAAGAGTGTGCTTGCACGGCTTCGGATATAGATATATATATATATATATGTATGTATGTCTATATTTAAATATGTAAGCTTATAAGTACTGCCTTACTTCTCTTTAAGAAAGGAAGATGTAATGATACTTGATTTAAACGATTCCATGTCTTCCTGGGTTTGCTTAGCTTATTGTCAATATCTTTACACCTTTTTTTAAGACTTATTGACTGAAACGGGCTTTCACGAAAAAAGTTAGGACTTTGCTACAGGATACACCCTCCACAAGTTAAGCAAGTAAAAATAAAATATATATTTCTGTTTTATTTAAACCTTTTAAGTTCATATGCATAGCCCCATTTGGCTGTTTAATTTTTTTTTTCTTTCTTCAGTAATATTTAATCTCCTTAAAGAAAAAGAACATATCCATTTTACTTTTTTTGTATCTCTTTAGTAATATTTTAGTGTAAAAGGATAACCAGTATTTAAACCTTTTATGTTACTTTATACATTTATTTTACACAATGTTGAAAAATTAATAAGAAAGCTACATATTTTGGCAGCTGCTGCTTTCATTTTCAATGAAATGAAAAAAGCTCTCCAAGAGAAAACATCAATGAAGAAGAAACAGTTTGCACTATCTAAAAATGAGAAACCCTCATTTATAAAAGTTTGCTGCAGATGACTTAACTGAAAATAAATGAATAGTTCCTATGTGTATAATACATATTTATCTATTTTACTTATGCCTTTATTCCAGCAACTTACAACATCTGAGGTACAATTTGTTACATTAGTTTTGTTTTTTGCAGCACAGGCAGGTGAAGTGACTTCCTCAGGGTCACACAGTGGTGTCAGTACCAGGATTTGAACTGACAAGCTCCGGGTTTACTGAAATATTACTGAAGAAAGAAAAAAAATGAAAACGGGCAAATAGGGCTATGCATACAGATGTCCATCCATCCATTATCCAACCCGCTATATCCTAAATACAGGAGCCAATAAGTAGATATGTATATATACAGTATATATATATATATATATATATATATATATATATATATATATATGTGAATGTATGTATGTATATATGTATGTCTATATTTATATCTATCTATCTATATATCTATATATATATATATATATATATATATATATATATATATATATACATATATATATGTGGATATGTGTATATGTAGATATGTATATATATGTATATATGTTTATGTATATATATATGTTTACATAACCTCTTTAACACACTACTTCTCCGCTGCGAAGCGCGGGTATTTTGCTATATGTAGATATCTGTATATGTAGATATGTATATATATGTATATGTATATATATATGTTTACATAACCTCTTTAACACACTACTTCTCCGCTGCGAAGCGCGGGTATTTTGCTATATATATATATCTATACTAATTAATAAAAGGCAAAGCCCTCACTGACTCACTGACTGACTGACTGACTCACTCATCACTACTTGTCCAACTTCCCGTGTAGGTGGAAGGCTAAAATTTGGCAGGCTGATTCCTTACAGCTTACTTACAAAAGTTAGGCAGGTTTCATTTTGAAATTCAACGCGTAATGGTCATAACTGGAACCTCATTTTTGACAATATACTGTAATGGACGGCAGCTTGATGGCCGTGGGAGGCGGAGTTGAGTGTCACGTCATCATGCCTCCCACGTAATCACGTGAAAAGACTGTGAACTGAGTAAGGAAAAATGAAGGAAGAGCCGCAAACAGCGAAGAACAAAAAATTAATTAAACAATTGAGAAGGGAGCGAGTGAAGCATACAAGCATCTTCATAAAGGAAACAAAGCACGGTGTAAAACGTAAGTTTAAATTAAGTTTATTGAAACGCTCCCGTTGCGGATTGCAATAACATATTCGCGAGATAAAAGAACTCAGTAGGGAGAAATGAAGGAAGAGCCGCAAACAGCGAAGAACAAAAAATTCATTAAACAATTGAGAAGGGAGCGAAACAATAAGAAGCCAGCGAGTGAAGCATAGAAGCATGTTCATAAGGGAAACAAAGCACGGTGTAAAACGTAAGTTTAAATTAAGTTTATAGAAACGCTCCCGCTGCGGATTGCAATAACATATTCGTGAGATAAAAGTTTAATGAGAAGACACGAGGTATAAACGAACCACACGCCGTAGCGCAATGTTAGGGGCAACAGTTTCAACCATTCTATGATCTGCTTCTCGCAACTGAAAGACGGCACATGGCGGATGTTAGCCGACTTCCTGACCGCAACGTTAGGGGCTTCAACTCTGGCGCTGACGATAGAGATTCGATTCCCGAGAGGGGATGAAGTGAGTGTGTATGCCTCATGAGCCCAGAATTAGGGAGAAACATGTGTCGCATACTCTTTGCATTATTTGAAAGTAAACTATTAAAACCATTCTATGATCAGCTTCTGGGAACAGAAAGAGGGCACGTGGCGGATGTAAGGCGACTTCCTGACCAACCACAAGCATTACCTGGCAGGTAACCACCCATACAGTCAGATTGTGATTCAGAAAATGAATGCCATGAATGTAATTACCACGATCTACATACTGTCAAATAAACAAAACACACGCCGTAGCGCGACAGCTGTGAAAAGCGAGGTTCAGAAAAAAACAGATCCTTAACAAATTGTTATTGGTATACTGTGTTTTCGATCCGTTTAAAAAGGTTTTCTTTTCTTAAAAAATTAAAAGCAGTACTTCGCCGCAACGAAGCGCGAGAATTTGGCTATATACAGTGGTGTGAAAAACTATTTGCCCCCTTCCTGATTTCTTATTCTTTTCCATGTTTGTCACACAAAATGTTTCTGATCATCAAACACATTTAACCATTAGTCAAATATAACACAAGTAAACATAAAATGCAGTTTGTAAATGGTGGTTTTTATTATTTAGGGAGAAAAAAAAATCCAAACCTACATGGCCCTGTGTGAAAAAGTAATTGCCCCCTGAACCTAATAACTGGTTGGGCCACCCTTAGCAGCAATAACTGCAATCAAGTGTTTGCGATAACTTGCAATGAGTCTTTTACAGCGCTCTGGAGGAATTTTGGCCCACTCATCTTTGCAAAATTGTTGTAATTCAGCTTTATTTGAGGGTTTTCTAGCATGAACCGCCTTTTTAAGGTCATGCCATAGCATCTCAATTGGATTCAGGTCAGGACTTTGACTAGGCCACTCCAAAGTCTTCATTTTGTTTTT